>NC_041408.2:39389203-39461703 GCF_900747795.2 Erpetoichthys calabaricus
ATTATAATCAAACAAGGCATGAGCTGGGAAAACTTAGTGAACATTCTGCGACGGTGGGGGATGGAACAGCCGGCTACTTGCTGCTCGTCTTAATCAGCACATTTAGAAGACAAAAGAGAGGTGAGAACGGTTTTAAGGTGGGGCAGATCTACGAGTTTTTTCGTAGACTCTGGTAATTCTAGTGTTAAGGAAGCATACTCTTTATCCTTGATTTCTAAGCAACGCTGAAAGTGTTGTAATCTAGTCACTAAAGCATGTCCAAATAGCAGGTGAAGCCTTAACAAAACCTTTTGCTTCTCTCCTATACTCTCGTTTTCTGAGGCTGTTAAAGAAAAAACTGATGACCATTGTGAAAGTGAGATTCTAAGATGTTCGCACAGTAGAGACCAGAGCTTTTTAATTCATGAATCACTGGCTGATTAAAAATTCCTGCTTTATGATTTTCCATGTCTGGACAAGAACAGGCCATTCAGCTCAACAAAGTTCATCAGTTCTATCCACTTAAAACTAGAATCCCGGAAATTAACGATTTTTTTAGTTGCCCCAGACTTCCTTAAATTTTCCTGACATAAGCCAAGAAACTCATAGCTTCTTATCACTGTGCTAATGGTACGTTTTTGTTTTGCAAATGTGTGCTTTAGCAGAATGCAGCCTGCTACACCCCACCCCCCAATTCAGTCAGATGAAGGCGTTGCCCTGCTGAAATCCTCACAGTGGAAGTCTGTATCGAAGTGTTTATCTGGTGATGTGTTTGTAAGGAATTACACGTGTAATGAAATATTGTGAAATACATACTGTATATTTCATGTGTTTTCAGCATCTATAACGATCTGTGTAATTATAGAATGACAGAGGAAATGCAAGACAAGAAATGCAGTTAAAACAGAAAATGCTTTCATATTGAAGTGTAGGATATGTGAAGACTGAAGTCCAAATATAAATATTCAAGAAAAACAAGCATGCTTTTAATCAAGAGTAAAAGCAACGAAAAAGAATTGACATATTGCTGAAGTCCAACAATCAGTTGGAACAAAGTAAAAGACATTTGCATACATGTATTTGCGCGTTTCATTTTCAACCAGTTGCCACAGTGATAATGCTGTTCTGTCTTAGATCTATGCAGATGGTGCAGTGGAAAAGCTACTGCTTAGCAACCTCAATAGGTTTGGATCTCTCGTTATCCCAGCAATTAATGGTTTGAGTAGTGAGCTGCCGACATTATTATCATCATATAATAAATACAAATTTGATGCGAGTCTGTAACATTCTTTGTAAATTTATTGTACTTGTAAAAGTTAGTAAAAAGGATAAAAGCAGACATACAAACCCAGCTCAATCATTTCTTCTTGGTGTCTTGTTGACCAACATACACTGCAATGTCTATGGTAGATGTTACTTTTCCCCACACACGGACATTTACATCAACATGCCGTTTGAATGATTTTTTGCAGACACCCTTCAAATTAAGTGTTACTGAAATTTGTCACACTACAGTGTTCTTAGACATCAGTGCCAATACCCAGCCCTACTAATATCTGAAATTAGGAATAAAACCCAAGACCTTAACCTCATTTAAATTTAAAAATACTATAGAAAGAGACATTTAGCTATTTCTATAGATGAATATTTCCAGTAGGAGGTCAGGAATAGGAATTCAGATAAGGTGGAATGGTGATGCTAAATTTTCCTCTTATGTATGGGTGTTCACTCTGCAATGAGTTTGTGTCCTATCCGGGGATTGTTCCTCACTTTTGCCATATGCTTACTGGGATAAGTGGGTATAGAAAACAGATGGAATTATTTGCACATTTTTGTGCAGTATTGTGTTTTTGGGGATGATTTTAGTGGTGTAATAGTGCTGTCAGACAATACGAAACATACCTGGGAGTCTTTCATGCTGATGTACTTGCCCCTGTACATCATCATCATGAACTATGTCAATGTATAAAGGGTTCTTTACAAATGGGATAATCGTGTCATTTTCTGATTAAACCCTCATTTGCAGGATACAGTGGGGCAAAAAAGTATTTAGTCAGCCACCAATTGTGCAAGTTCTCCCACTTAAAAAGATGAGAGAGGCCTGTAATTTTCATAATAGGTATACCTCAACTATGAGCAACAAAATGAGAAAAAAAAAAATCCAGAAAATCACATTGTCTGATTTTTGAAGAATTTACTTGCAAATTATGGTGGAAAAAAAGTATTTGGTCAATAACAAAAGTTCATCTCAATACTTTGTTATATACCCTTTGTTGGCAATGACAGAGGTCAAACGTTTTCTGTAAGTCTTCACAAGGTTTTCACACACTGTTGCCGGTATTTTGGCCCATTCCTCCATGCAGATCTCTAGAGCAGTGATGTTTTGGGGCTGTCGCTGGGCAACACGGACTTTCAACTCCCTCCAAAAATTTTCTATGGGGTTGAGATCTGGAGACTGGCTAGGCCACTCCAGGACCTTGAAATGCTTCTTACGAAGCCACTCCTTCGTTACCCGGGCGGCGTGTTTGGGATCATTGTCATGCTGAAAGACCCAGATACGTTTCATCTTCAATGTCCTTGCTGATGGAAGGAGGTTTTCACTCAAAATCTGATGAAACATGGCCCCATTCATTCTTTCCTTTACACGGATCAGTCATCCTGGTCCCTTTGCAGAAAAACAGCCCCAAAGCATGATGTTTCCACCCCCATGATTTACAGTAGGTATGGTGTTCTTTGGATGCAACTCAGCATTCTTTCTCCTCCAAACACGAGTACAGTTTTTACCAAAAAGTTCTGTTTTGGTTTCATCTGACCATATGACATTCTCCCAATCCTCTTCTGGATCATCCAAATGCTCTCTAGCAAACTTCAGACGGGCCTGCACATATACTGGCTTAAGCAGGGGGACACGTCTGGCACTGCAGGATTTGAGTCCCAGGCGGCGTAGTGTGTTACTGATGGTAGCCTTTGTTACTTTGGTCCCAGCTCTCTGCAGGTCATTCACTAGGTCCCCCCGTGTGGTTCTGGGATTTTTGCTCACCGTTCTTGTGATCATTTTGACCCCACGGGGTGAGATCTTGTGTGGAGCCCCAGATCGAGGGAGATTATCAGTGGTCTTGTATGTCTTCCATTTTCTAATAATTGCTCCCACAGTTGATTTCTTCACACCAAGCTGCTTACCTATTGCAGGTTCAGTCTTCCCAGCCTGGTGCAGGTCTACAATTTTGTTTCTGGTGTCCTTTGACAGCTCTTTGGTCTTGGCCATAGTGGAGTTTGGAGTGTGACTGTTTGAGGTTGTGGACAGGTGTCATTTATATTGATAACGAGTTCAAACAGGTGCCATTAATACGGGTAACGAGTGGAGGACAGAGGAGCCTCTTACAGAAGAAGTTACAGGTCTGTGAGAGCCAGAAATCTTGCTTGTACTTATTTTCCACCATAATTTGCAAATAAATTCTTTAAAAATCAGACAATGTTATTTTCTGGATTTTTTTTCTCATTTTGTCTCTCATAGTTGAGGTATACCTATGATGAAAATTACAGGCCTCTCTCATCTTTTTAAGTGGGAGAACTTGCACAATTGGTGGCTGACTAAATACTTTTTTGCCCCACTGTATATGTTTATATGAATAAATTCATCAGTTCGGTCTCTCAATACTCATTAGGATATGGCAAATTTCACTCTGCTTCATTTAATCAAGACAATTTAAAGTAAATGATCACCTGTAGACATAATCCCAGACAGATTAAAAATCAGCATTGTAATACTGGTAAAGAAATAACTAACGCACTAGTCTTTGTGCATAATGTATATTTGAACATGTAGTTGCTGGTATAATTAAACCGGTGAGGTTGAAAAATTAGCTTAAACATGAACATTGATTTGTGCACAGTCAGAATTTCACTGTCAGTAGCTCTATTCTGTGGACTTCATTGGTCATTTTAGCTATTAGTTTTCCCTTTTAAACAGAGACTGAAAACTGAAGCCAATTGGCATCTTTCACCAAATTAGAATGTGCTTAAAACTTGTCATATGTTCCTTAGTCAGAGATAGCAATTTTAAAATTTGATGCATGGAGGATTTGTCATGCTCAAATATTCAGCCCATCTTAAAATTAGTGTCTATTTAGATTAGGGTAAAAAAATTAATTTCAAAATTTGATTTTGATGTTTCGGGCGGAGTGGTGGCTCTGAGGCTAAGGATCTGCGCTGGTATCCCGAAGGTTGCCGGTTCGAATCCCCGTCACTGCCAAAAGAGATCCTGCTCTGCTGGGCCCTTGAGCAAGGCCCTTAACCTGTAATTGCTACAGGGGCGCTGTACAATGGCTGACCCTGCGCTCTGACCCCAAGGGGTATGCAAAAACTACCAAATTCCTAATACAAGAAATTGTATAAGGCGAAATAAAGAACAAAAAAAAAAAAAATAAAAAAATAAAATAACCGTAACTTCTTAAAATTAACTTCACACTGTACACACGGGAAACTTTCATCAAATGCATTTTTGTTATTACTATTACTAACATAATTCAAATAGTAACTTCAACATTATTTTAAAAAAATAACCAAAGCAAGAATTCCCTGGGGAAAATACACACACAAAGTTTGAAAATACAGTGGAACCTCAGTTTGTGAGTAACTTGGTTTACGAGTGTTTTGAAAGACAAGCTAAAATTTTTAACATATTTTGATTTGATAAACGAGCGAGGTCTTGCAATACGAGAAGTATGTATACACTTTGTCTACTGAGCGTCACGTGATCACAACTGACCTGATGGTGGTTCTCTCTCTCTCGCTGCAGGATTGCGGGCAATCGTCTCCTATTCTCTGTCTGAGTCAGCATGCCTCACTCATACAGTCAACATCCGTACGAACTTGTACTATTTACTACAGCATTGTGTGTGTGTGCGCGCTGTGAAGTGCGAATCCCCATCTTGCATCCCAAAACACGAAGCTGAGTCTCAGTACTTTAGCAACACCAGCTTTATTCAGCTTGAAACAGCAACAGCGCGGTTATTTATTGTAGCGGGATCTGCCACTCTGCTATACACGGCCACAACCCTGCCTGACTGCTGTGTCTAAGTAGTACTGTGCCCTGCACATTTATAATGTTCCTTGTATCACCCATCGATGGCAGGTGCTTATAGCATGTCCGCGATCTTTTCGGATTCGCTTTTACGGCGAACTGCTATAGTGCTGGGAGACTGCGATTGCTTTGGGACGCTCTTCCACGTGTCGTCCCGTTGGGTGGAATCCCACAAGAGTTTAGAAACTCACTCACACCAGCCATGATTCTTTTCAAAGGTAAAGTGCAGGTTAATTTATTTTATGTATTTTTACTTTATATTTTGTATTAATCATTTTTATATGAATAGTTTTGGGTTGTGGAACAAATCATCTGAGTTTCCATTATTTCTTATGGGGAAATTCACTTTGATATACGAGTGCTTTGGACTGTGAGCACGTTTCCGGAACAAATTATGCTCGCAAACTGAGGTTTCACTGTACACAGATGACACATACTCCACAAAATAAGAGAATACCTTACACTACACACAAAATCAGTGACAAGGCGAGATCATCAAATCAAAAAAGTGCAAAAAACTTGGGAAAAGTGAACATACAAACCTATTTCATACCAACCTTAACTTCAACATTTCTTGTTTTCAAGTTGAATCTTATCTGAAGATGCAAATACTCCACAACTGGAGTAAAAATTTTCATCCAATTTTCTTTTAAGGGAGTATAGCGATGCGATGGTACAGGAATTCGACGTATATCATCCAATCCACCCTAAGTAAAAGCATTATAAAACAAACAAGTATGTAAATACTTTTATTAGTGTTTGAGAGAATTAATGTGAGACCAAGCTCTTAAGCAACTGTATAAACTTTGATAAGATTACTCCTTCCTACATAAAAATATTATAGGTAAATGACCAATTAAGTGTCATTTAATATAAAATGTCACTTAACATACAGTACACAGCGAACTATTAGCTTCTTCTCTAGCTTTTCAGAAACCTGGGTGACTATTTCAAATAAAAGGTTCTTTATTTTAATGCTTGAATAAATGAGTCTACTTATTTAACAATATAAACTACTTGAACCTGTGAAAGCAATTGTTTATTCTAATGAGATAAAAGCTCTGATCTATTAGTAGCAGTAGACTATACTACTGGGTGTACTGTATAAATCGCCAGTTTGCTTTTTGTCATTAAAATGGTCTTGCAGTTAGGAACACTGTAATCAAGGGACATATACATAAAAATTATTCTTATACAGATTAAAAACATTCACATCTTAAACTTTGAGAATAACCCAAAGGGTTAAGAAAATGCACAGAGATTTAAATACCACCAAGTAATAGAACATATAATTAGACCACAAAATGACATACAGGCCTTCTTGCAGTTTTAAAAACAAAAAGGGTTAGTGTATAGAGTATACCATCTATTGGAAATTTTGGCATTTTCTTTTTCATTCCAAAAAAATGGCACAGAAAACACTAAAACTGCTTTATGCATCCCATGCCAAACAACATGTAACCGAGACAGAGTCTGGGATAGATACACACTTGTTCTTTTATTAAGATGGATAATTCTACTAAAAAAAGGTAATGATAGCTCTCACCATGACTATTGCTTACCAGCTATACAACTAACTTTGATCATGCTATTCCCTTTGAAAAGGAATGAAACAGAGTTGTTGAGAACATATTCTAAACTGTGAAGTACATAGAGTGTATTCAGAATGTAATCAGACCCCATCACTTTCTGCATTTCTGTTGTAGTTTTAATTTTAAAAGGGATAAATTTGCCATTTTTTCTCACAAATCTACACTTAACAACCACTAATGACAAAGTGAAAACATGTTTTCAGAAAGGCTTACAAATGTATTAAAATCAAAAAATAAAATCTCATGTTAGAATTCAAACCCTTAATTAAAAGCCACTTTGGCAGCAATTACAGATTTGTGTCACCCTGGATAAGTCTTGACAAACTTTGCACACCCGGCAGCATAACCCATTCTTCCTGGAAGATCTTGTCAAGCCATATTCAGGTCTCTTCACAGACGTTCTTTGAGTTTTAAGTGTGCTAGGCCACTCAAGAACAGTCAGAGACTTCTCCAAAAGCTACTTTAGTTTTGTCCTGGCTGTATGACTTCAGGGTTATTGCTGTGCACACCAGTCTTGAGCACTTTGGACCTGGTTTTCTTCATGGACCTCTTTGTAACTGGAAGCATTCATCCTTAATGCAATTCTGATCAGCCTCCCTACCCAATTTTGCATAGAGAAATCAATTTTCGCCTCATCAGACCAGAGAATTAATTTCCTAAGGCTTTCAGGGTCCCTTAAACTCCCACACTACCAAACACCACATGACTCATGAAGCACTGCTGATAATGTCATCCTCCAGACTGCCTCTCTCATCTCAGCAGAGGATTTCTGAAGGTCTCTGACCAAGGCCCTTCTTGCCCAGATACTTAGTTTAGCCAGACAACCAACTGTAGGAAGAGTTCTGATAGTTCCAAACTTCCTACTGTTAACAATTAGAGGCCACTGTACTCCTAGGAACACCACAAGTTTTTGTAATTCCCTTGTCCTGATCTATTCCTTGGACTTCATGGACATGAAGATGGAGAATCGCCACGACTGCTGAAGGTCTGTGCATCGGAGCTGGGGGGTCCTCTACAGCGCATCTTCAACCTGAGCCTGGAACAGGGGAGAGTCCCGAGGCTTTGGAAAACACCTTGCATCACCCCAGTCCCAAAGGTATCGCGTCCTAGTGAGCTGAATGACTTCCGGCCTGTTGCTCTGACATCACATGTGATGAAGACCATGGAGAGGCTGCTGCTTCACTATCTGAGGCCACAGGTTCAACACGCCCTCGACCCTCTGCACTTTGCATATCAGGAGAAGGTGGGAGCGGAGGATGCCATCATCTATATGCTACACCGATCCCTCTCCCACTTGGACAGAGGCAGTGGTGCTGCAAGAATTATGTTTCTAGACTTCTCTAGCGCCTTCAACACAATCCAACCTCTCCTCCTTAGGGACAAGCTGACAGAGATGGGAGTAGATTCATACCTGGTGGCATGGATCGTGGACTATCTTAAAGACAGACCTCAGTATGTGCATCTTGGGAACTGCACATCTGACATTGTGGTCAGCAACACAGGAGCGCCACAGGGGACTGTACTTTATCTGGTCCTGTTCAGCCTATATACAATCGGACTTCCAATACAACTCGGTGTCCTGCCACGTGCAAAAGTTCGCCGATGACACTGCTATCGTGGGCTGCAGGAGGAGTATAGGAACCTAATCAATGACTTTGTTAAATGGTGCGACTCAAACCACCTACACCTGAACACCAGCAAAACCAAGGAGCTGGTGGTGGATTTTAGGAGGCCCAGACCCCTCATGGTCCCCGTGATCATCAGAGGTGACTGTGTGCAGATGGTGCAGACTTATAAATACCTGGGAGTGCAGCTGGATGATAAATTAGACTGGACTGCCAATACTGATGCTCTACGTAAGAAAGGACAGAGCCGGTTATACTTCCTTAGAAGACTGGCGTCCTTCAACATCTACAATAAGATGCTGCAGATGCTCTATCAGACGGTTGTGGCGAGCGCCCTCTTCTACGCGGTGGTGTGCTGGGGAGGCAGCATTAAGAAGAAAGACGCCTCACGCCTGGACAAACTGGTGGGGAAGGCAGGCTCTATTGTTGGCATGGAGCTGGACAGTTTGACATCTGTGGCAGAGCGACGGGCGCTAAGCAGGCTCCTATCAATTATGGAGAATCCACTGCATCCACTAAACAGTGTCATCTCCAGACAGAAGAGCAGCTTCAGCAACAGACTGCTGTCACTGTCCTGCTCCACTGACAGACTGAGAAGATCGTTCCTCCCCCAAACTATGCAACTCTTCAATTCCACCCGGGGGGTAAACGTTAACATTATACAAAGTTATTGTCTGTTTTTACCTGCATTATTATCAATCTTTAATTTAATACTGTTTTTTGTATCATTATGCTGCTGCTGGAATATATGAATTTCCCCTTGAGATTAATAAAGTATCTATCTTTTCTTGTCAGGACATGCAGTGCGAGTTGTGGAACTTTATATACAAAAAGTATTTGCCTTTCTAAATTATGTCCAATTATTTCAATTTGCCACAGGTGGACACCAATCAAGTGCAAAACAAATCAAGGATAATTAAAGCAAACAAGATTCACCTGATAACAATATGAACGAGAGATCTGTTTTTGAACTTTAATACATTTACAGAATGATCGGAAATCCTGTTTTAACTTCGTCATTACGTGTTGCCGAGTGTAGATTGATGGGCTAAAAGGCTAATTTATCCATTTAAAATTATATCTAAAACACAAAAAGTGTACAGAATGCGAATGGATTTGAATACTTTCTAAATCCACTGTATAGTTTATATTAGATACGCATATCATTATGCCAATTATGCTTGCCAGCTCTTGCATTCTCAAATTTGCACCATTTCCATGTCCCTTGAGAGCAGTCGAGACCAAATTAAACGGGTATTTATATTATCTCAATGCGTTACAGATATGATTAAATAATTACATATCCGCGTAGACTGTAAAAACTTGCTTTCAGCGAAAAGCGCAGCAAAGGAATAAACCAAGTACCGGTGACGTCACGAAAAGCCCTTAACTGCAACAATATTTCAAGAAGTAAAACGTAGTACGAATTAGGTGGCAAGACTTACAAAACGTGTATCATATTTAAAATTAGACTGACAAAACCTGAAAAGCCATATTTACTTATAGTTAAACTTTGTTTCTACTGTTACGTTCTTCGAAGAGAACGCGGAATAATATGTTTTAAGCTGCATAAAAACACTTTTTACCACCAACAATAGAAAAATATCAAACCATTTACTTAAGTATTATAGATTTTCGCTTACCATTAACATATCTCCTGAAAGTGGTGGAAAATCTGGCCTTTTGCTTGGGCCTTGTGCATCGGTTTCCATCTGGACACGTTCTAGTTTACGCTTACGACTCTTTTTTTCAGTCACTGTTTTAAAGTTATCATTTTGACATTCGCTGTCCAAGCTAACGTCTGTAGTATTTCTTTCCTTGTCAGTAATGTTCTGATTCATTGTTAGTTATTTAAAAATAACGTAGCAATCGTACTTTATTAATAGTTTATTGAAAGATACACACAGAACCCTTTAAAAACTACTTAAAATTGAATAATCAAATTTAGGGCATGGAAACACAAACATCAAATTATCACACGAGGGCAGTAGTCGCGATATACGTCATTTAGAAACGACGGACCCACTGATTTGGTGCTAATAAAAGCTGTTGTTGTCGCTGTCACTGCCCGATCTGCGGTGCGTGCCCGATTTTATTCTAACAAACAAAATAATATATACTTTAATTAATTATATGATTTAGTTTAAATATATCAGTCACTTGAAAAATATCCCTTTTAGAAAAAAAAATAGTTAAAACAGCACGTAATGAAGGAAGAATTTTAAGTTTGTATAGTACATTTGAGATCTGCGAATTGCCATAATGTAAGATAGCAGATACAATAACACAAAGATGCGATCCTGTTAACTGTAACAGGCGCAAATTAGACAACTAATATCTAGGGGGGGTCCTCGTTTCACCGTTTCTTCTACCTAATACACGTTGTGGATGCCTATGCCCGTGCTCCATAGTGGATAGTGTGATATTTTGAGGACATTGCCACAATGTCAGTCTCCTTGGACAAACCGCAGATTATTTCACATATTCAGAAAAATCTGAATTATACAGTCTTTGACACTAAATGGATTCCATGTAGTGCCAAGTTTGTCTGTATGGGCAATTTCGCAAGGGGCACCGGCGTAATACAAGTGTACGAAGTTCAGCAAGGGGAGGTGCTGCTAATCAAAGAGGTTTGCTATCTGATGATTTATTTATTTATTTATTTGTGTGTTTGTTTATTTGCTGATGTTAACATTTATTAAGTGGAGTCCTGACTAAAGTGCTTTATTGATATTAAAACTTGGAAGTGTAGACCAAAATGTTTTTGATAAAGACGCAAACAAATGGTTACCATAGTTGCCGTAACTTCCTTTATGGTTACCGTAGTTGACATAACTTACCTTACATCATTTGTTGCAGCAGCCCCCACGCTTTACCATATAAATCACTTTGTTTTACTCTATCATTATCCGTTACTAGCCCTAATAAATCATGCATTTTTTATGACAATTGATTTGTTTTGAAGATGCAATTCCTGAATTTAATGATACCTGCTTCTAGGTCCTTGGAGGAAGTAAACTAATAATTGCTTAATTCGTAGCTGTTTATTAGATTCGGAAAATGTTTCATAGAATGACGAATATTAATATACCCGTTCAAATTTTATATGCACGGAAAAAAAATATATACAGCAAAGTAAAACGTGACACAGCAACCTTAACTCTATATATTAGTATTTTCTTAAATATACTTATTTTGGCTATTATATGTCACAAGTAATTGTATTATATCTGTTTAAGGAGTTAGGAAATATTGTTCCACTATCTAGAAAGCTATCTAAGTAAGCAAGAAGCAGAGCATCGCATGGCAAGAACAAGTTTATTAGTGAGCAATCAATATGGATTTTGTCAGGGCAGATCATATCTCTGATATTCTGGAGTTTTAGGAGACAGCACAAAAGTATATGTGATGAAAGATATACACCTATTATTTATTTTGAATTTCAAAAAGCGTTTGATAAGGTACCTCGTTAGGGGCTTGTGATTATTCTAAATGAAGTGGACAGTAATGGTGCATTGTGGATACATTATTGGTTAATCACCAACAGTGGATGACTATGATGTTAGAGACTTTTTCATAAGTAGGAGATGTTAAAAGAGGGTTTCTGTTAAATGTACATTGTTTTAGCTTGTACATACAACTATTTAATTTTATGAAAATTTAATGTGCAGTTAAGATTAATTTGATGAATGAAAAAAATGTAAATTAAATAAGACAATAAACAAAAAGATGGTTAAGATCGCAGATGATCTGAAACTGGGCGGGACAGCAGATAATTTAGAATCACCCAGTTAAAGTATTAAAGTAAGAAGTGCTTGTCGAATGTGTTCTCTCACTTAGTAGTATAATATGGACTTGGGTGTGCCTACTGAATGCATATTGTGTTAAGTGCAAAAATAGTACTTGTTCTTTTTTTAATTAAGAATGATGCAAATTATGCTGCTAATCATATTAGTTTAATATCAGTTAAGACAGATATAATTTATATTTATTCTGTCTAAAACAATACCAATAATGATTTGTACCAAACAATTTATATTTTAATATAAGTGTGTTGTTACTGTATTGTATTTTGATGATTTAGCTCTAAGTAGAACAAATCACAAATCATATGTTTGCTGCTTTCACTTGCACTTTAAACATGTAAATGGATGAGGCTGATATCACGTGTTCTTCAAAGCTCTAAAGCAGGGGTTAAAGCTTTTAATCTGAGGTCTCAAATGAGAAAATCAATACTGTACTGGTTCCCAGGAAGAGGATTATTATCATAGTTACAAAAGAGATAAATTACAATGGCCATATAATTAAAAAGGTAAATGTCTTTGTTTCCCTTCAGCCATATTTTTTATATGAATATTCTAAAAGGTGAAAAGTGGGAGTCTATTGTTTTGTTAAAAAAAATACTCTGTTTATCCACATTCAATGGATGTTACCTCATCAGAGGGGGAGCAAATGTGCATGCGTGTACGCACAGTAGGTCCAGATCAGCTCTGCCAGTCAATCTAACCTGTATGTCTTGGACTGTGGGAGTATATAGGGAGAACACACAAACTCCACATAGAGAGCACCTGGGGCTTAAACTTAAAACAGATATTATCATTCTGTTTTATCATTCATTTTTTTTGGGTGTGGAGTGAGGATTTGATGATTTTTGAAAACATGCTATGAATGGCCAGTTAACTTTGTAATTTTTCTCATGGCACCAGTAAAGGAATGAAGTATTTAAAAAAATCAATTAATCAATGCAGTTTGTTTACCTTGTCTTAACATTAAAACTATTTTTCAAATGAGCTCCACTATTAACAATACATTTATCTAAATTTATCTTGGTAAATAGTTTAAAATACACTCAAAAATATTTTGTTGGATTTACTTAACTGTGTTTTGTCAATAATTTCCACAAAATTGAGTTGTGCAAATTGTAAATAAAAATATTTAGTATTGTCTCCTTAAATGACTTGCACTCATTTAACATAATGTGGTCAAATTAGATCAAACACATTTCCTTATGTTCGAGAAAGTAAACTTACTAACAGAAGCTCAATTTTTTATTTTGCTGGATTTAATGTACAAACTAAATGGACTTAATAAAAAAAATAATCACAGTATTTTGTCTTTACTTAGCTGTAGATATTAATACTAATTACATCTTGTGTAATAAATATTCAAGCTATATAAACACTATTAAATGTAATGTGTAGTCATTCAGTTATTACCATATAAGCTAATCAAGTAATATTTTGGTTGATTGCATTTTCATGCAAATGTAACATTAATTAAATAACTGTTTTGGAAACAAAGAAAAAAATGCTTTTCTGATGTAGGGTGGATGACATGCATCAAAAATAAGTCTGATAAATCGTCTTCACAACCCCTTCAAAATGCACTGCATTTGGAATAAAATCAATTTACTAAGTCTTTAACTTTCTTTAAGGTGTGAGGATCCCTTGGAATTTGTTGTTAACAAAAGGGGCGGTTCTTTATGGAAAATATAACACTTTATGCAAATATGGGATAGTCATGTACATAAGACAAAAAAACAATTTTAACTATATATAGGGAAAGTGGAAATACCATGTTTTGAGGATTAGAAAGCTATTAATTCTGAGTAAAATTAACATGAAATTAGTGAGTAATGACAATAGTCATGCTTAGGTTATGCTTCTGTTGAAAGAGACGGTAGTCAATATAACTAGAAAATGGTATGTAATACCAGAAAATTTTATTTTAAGTTAAAGTAACTCACATTAGGTGCATAAAGTGAACATCCCTAATAGTTTATTTGAGTGCTCTGGTTTCCAATTAACAGTTCAATTAACTGGACAAATAAGCTAAGTTATTCTAAAAAAAATATACACTATGTATTGTAAAGGACAGCCGGGTTCCATGCCCGGCAGGGACGCCTGTGCTGCATCTGTTCCGGGGGAGCCACCACGGGCAGCTCAATACCTCCCCCGGGACGCTTGGTGGCAGCCTCTCTGGCGGATGATGATTCCCCAGCCTGGCACATGGCTCCATGGGTCATGGAGTCCTCCACAGCCTGGTTGGGGGCTCGGATGGCCGCCAGGGGGAGCTGCATGGACTTTCCAGCCTGGCTGGTCAATTCCTCAGCCCCACCCGGAAATGCAATTAGGCCCAGGTGACCAAACACCTGGACTACTTCCGGGTGGGGTATAAAAAGGCCAGCCACCACCACTCGAGAGAGCCAGAGTCGGGAGGAGGGGGAGGACTAAGCCTGAGGAGGAGTGGTGGTAAAGGGAGAAGAGAGAGTATTAGTGTGAGTGTTTTGGGACTGTGTTGGGCCTGTGGGACACGGGGAAGGCGTGCCCCACGGCTGAAGAAGAAATTAAGTGTGTTTTATTTAAGTACGTGCCTCTGTCTCAGTCTGTGCCGGGTCGGGTGCTATATAGCGCCTTTTACAGTATACTTTATACGGATCATAGGATAAATCTTGCTTAATAATTCAGTGAGCAGTTCAGTTTGAAATGTTTAACTCTACTGATTAACACTGTATTGAATGTCTACTGCTTGACTCACCCTTTTGATATTTCCTGGTGCATTTCTCAATGGTTTAAAATAAACATGCCTTTCACAATACCAGTAGATTACACGCTTTTTAATGCTGGCTTTCCAAAGTAAGAGAAGATGCCACTAATCAGTAGCTTGTTTTCTTAAATGTAAATCATGTAATTACAATTACAGTTAGTTTTTATGAATAAAAAATATCAATGCACAAACTCTAGACGTAAAGCGCTGACCTGGCTGAAATCAAATTGTTTTCCAGTGGCTATGTAAAGGGCAAACAAAAAAAAACTCAAAGCAAGTTATTATTTTTAAGCAGTCATTACATCTTAGTATTGTCATAGTGTCCTCAATTTACCATGAGCATAAAGATTATACAGTCCAGACTGTCAATTTGTCATTTCAAAGGACTGACTAGTAAAGGAGCTTTGTATGTTTCAACTGTACTAGCAAAACATATTTAGCTTTACATTACCTTGTTCTTTGGCTCCTTTCAGATACTTGTCACAAGTGTAGAGGCAGTGCTCCAAAAATAATTTGTTTTTGTCACTATCCATTTTTAAATTAATGTATATTAAAAACAGAGTTGATGTAAATTTTTCAGATGGAGTATCATTATAGAACTGAATTAGTAATATTTCTGAAAATGTGACTATTAATAATTTTAGCACACAAAGCCAAGAATTACTCTCAATTGATATTTAGCTGGGACTGTTCATTACTTCACAAAGATAACCATTTCACATTACCAGAGTTGAATTTTTGGTCATAATTCTGATAGAGAAATAGTGAAATCAGATAAAATAATTTAATCTAACACATTTTTTAATGAATCAAGAATATGTGTGAGTGAATGACTGTAGCTTCATGTATGAGATTCACAACATTGCCCATGATCAAGAACCTTCACAGGTTAGATATTGCTACTGTTTTACCACAGTGCCTATCTATCTAAAATACCATGTTACTGATAGCTTTTGCCTCTGATGAACTAGTAAGGGATACGTGTTCTGGCATATGTGTTCTAGTATGTTCTGTCAACCTTAATTACTTAGTCACAGTCTTTGATTATGGTCCGTAACACTTAGCTATGGTAAATTATACTTAACAACAGTCCATTATGTAAAACAGTTATAGCTATATGTAATAATGACTGCTGAATGCATCTTGCTGTATGCGTCAATTTAATTCTTGTAATTTAGTAACTCACTGACCCTTGTAACATTATGCTACACAAACTGACCTCTTTGTTGGTTAACAGTTAATATTTAACCAAGACAGCTTTGTATTATTATGTCCCTTATATAGCTATTCAGCTAACCTAACCTGTTGATCACAGTCGGGTATAATTCATTCCTTAGTAATAGACTAATATGCTATCTAACATCAGTAAAAGTTTCAACAAACTCACTGCAATCTTGATTTAAAAATCAAACAACTCCATTGTGTTATTCTTTACTCAGTAATCATTTTCAAAGATTTACTCAATGACTGGAATTTTTCTTAACTCCAACAAAGATGGCAATGGGCATGTAAAGAGTGTCAGCAGAGGGCATTTTCTGACTGACGTTATGGGCGTTCCGTGATGTTAGGGGGTTCTTTGACTGACATTATGGGTATTACGGGCAGCACTTGCACCCTTTTTGAATACATAGTATTGTATGGTGTTTTTGATGCATCACATAGAGGAAGTGAAGTAATAGAGAAATGTACAGTTTATACAGTATGTGATGATGGCTGATGCAGAAAGGATAGAATACATATGGTTCTGTGTAACTGTGTGCCTCAAGTGTCCTACAGAAGCATATTAGGGCCACAGAAAAGAAAAAATAAATAAATAGCGACACAATGAAGAAAAAAGTAGTATTGGCATTCTTTGATATCACAACAATGGAAGACTTGAACTTTACTGTGTTGCAGAGATAGGGATCCATCCCCCCAGTGTAAGAGCAAATGGGTGAGGGGTGGTTTCTCTCTAGTAACTGAAAAACACTGTTTGAAGTCAAGACTAAAAATTAAAAAGTTATATTTGTAGTTGTTCTCCCCGTGTCTACGTGGGTTTCCTCCGGGTTCTCCAGTTTCCTCCCACAGTTCAAAGACGTGCAGGTTAGGTGCATTGGTGATTCTAAATTGTCCCGTGTGTGTGTGTCTCCTGCGGTGGGCTGGCGCCCTGCCCAGGGTTTGTTTCTTGCCTTGCGCCCTGTGTTGGCTGGGATTGGCTCCAGCAGACCACTGTGACCCTGTAGTTAGGGTATAGCGGGTTGGATAATGGATGGATGGATATTTGTAGGGTTGAATTAGTGACTTTAAAGATAATACTCCCATTTAAACAAATTAAATCTCTTTTTGTAACAACATGCATTTAAAATCAGTTTTGCAAGAGAACCACTCAGTTCGATGTATAGTTTTTGCTATTGTAAGATTAAAAAAAAATCAAAAAATTATTACTAAAGAGTAGCATTACCATATGTACTTGCAGACAAGCTGAGAATTTTAAGATCCCAAGTAGATGCGTAAGTTGTGGTCTGAGAGTCTGAGATGAATTTTGTTTTCCCCGTTATTTACTTTGAGCATATTAAAAGGTCCTTGAAATCCTATACTGTACAAAAATTAATGATGACAAGACACTATACACATTAGTGGAACTGTATCTGAAGTAGTGCTGGGAGGTATACTTGTTCATACCGAAAACTGTTTTTTATTTTTGTTATGATATGGATTTTTTTTTAAACTGCAACACCGGTTTAAATAGCCCAAACAACGTCCGGAACGTGGCGCAGTGGGAAACTGTTTCAAGGTGGAGGGGGGACCTTTTTCACTGCTACACAGCTACGCATTAAATGGAGTACATTCGTTAGTGGAGGTATTGAGCGGTGAAAATGGACGGTGAACATTCTGAAACTAAAGCTGTAGCAGGCAATAAAGTTAAACATGAAGACACAGAAGAACTCTTGCCGAAAAAAGGAGCCATGTCTTGTGTCTGGAGATACTTAAGGTTTAAAAGGTCGGATGTGGACCAAACAACTATTTATTGTAAATGCTGTCGAGCTAAAGTTGTCACTGGAGGCGGCAACATGAGCAATTTGCTGCACCACCTTAGCCACAAACATTCATTGGAGTACGATGAATGTATGGAACTAAGATTGGCACCTTCCACGTCCTCAGGTAAAACTGAAAAATCTAGAGGACATTAGAGTCAGATGTCACTTCTAGATGCGTTTGCTAGAGGTACTGCCTATGACAAAAAAAAAAGAAAGCGGTGGATCAAGATAACCAACGCCATTACAGTCCATATACAGTGGGTACGGAAAGTATTCAGACCCCCTTCAATTTTTCACTTTTTGTCATATTGCAGCCATTTGCTAAAATCATTTAAATTAATTTTTTCCCTCATTAATGTACACACAGCACCCCATATTGACAGACAAAAAAAAAAGAATTTTTGAAATTGTTGCAGATTTATTAAAAAAGAAAAACTGAAATATCACATGGTCCTAAGTATTCAGACCCTTTGCTCAGTATTTAGTAGAAGCACCCTTTTGAGCTAATACAGCCAAGAGTCCACACATACCACTTAGAATTAAGGCCAAAAAGTTCTATCTTGGTCTCATTAGACCAGAGAATCTTATTTCTCACCATCTCAGAGTCCTTCAGGTGTCTTTTAGCAAACTCCATGCGGGCTGTCATGTGTCTTGCACTGAGGTATGTGTGGAGACAACCAGGCACTGCTCATCACTTGTCCAATACAGTCCCCACAGTGAAGCATGGCGGTGGCAGCATCATGCTGTGGGGGTGTTTTTCAGCTGCAGGGACAGGACGACTGGTTGCAATCGAGGGAAAGATGAATGCGGCCAAGTACAGGGATATCCAGGACAAAAACCTTCTCCAGAGTGCTAAGGACCTCAGACTGGGCCGAAGGTTTACCTTCCAACAAGACAATGACTCTAAGCACACAGCTAAAATAACGAAGGAGTGGCTTCACAACAACTCTGTGACTGTTCTTGAATGGCCCAGCCAGAGCCCTGACTTAAACCCAATTGAGCATTTCTGGAGAGACCTAAAAATGGCTGTCCACCAACGTTTACCATCCAACCTGACAGAACTGGAGAGGATCTGCAAGGAGGAATGGCGGAGGATCCCCAAATCCAGGTGTGAAAAACTTGTTGCATCTTTCCCAAGAAGACTCATGGCTGTATTAGCTCAAAAGGTTGCTTCTACTAAATACTGAGCAAAGGGTCTGAATACTTAGGACCATGTGATATTTCAGTTTTTCTTTTTTAATAAATCTGCAACAATTTCAAAAATTCTTTTTTTTGTCTGTCAATATGGGGTGCTGTGTGTACATTAATGAGGGAAAAAAATAATTTAAATGATTTTAGCAAATGGCTGCTATATGACAAAGAGTGAAAAATTGAAGGGGGTCTGAATACTTTCTTTCCATACCCACTGTAGCCAAAGACATGGTTTCATTAAGTACTGTGCAGAAAGGCGGATTCAGGGCTATGATCAAGACACTGGATCCCCAATATGTGATCCCAAGTCGCAGGTACTTTAGCCAAACGACGATCCCCAACTTGTACCAAGAACACAGAGGGAAGTTACAAGCAGAGGTGGCTACAGTCCCCAACTATTCAACAACAGCAGATATTTGATCAAGTCGCACTATGGAGCCATATCTGAGCCTGCCAATTCATTTTATAAGTGATGACTGACTATTGAAAAACTAATTGCCTCCAAACAAGCTATTTTCCAAATGACCACACTGACGAATTACTTGCTGCAGGCTTGCTGGAAGCACTCGATTCCTGGGGGCTTGCAGAGCAGAGGCAAGTGGACATCACAACGGACAGTGGAGCCAACATCAAGAAGGCTGGTAAGATTAACAATTGGACAAGACTCCAGTGCTTTGGACACAGGCTTCACACAGCCATAGGTATGTAATAGTTATTAAAATAATAAACTATTTTAAGTAATGGTAGTAAAAACATACCATAGTGATAAGAAATCGTATGGAAGCGTAATAGGGCCACTGTATAGGAGAAAAAATACGGAGAAAGTGAAGAAAAAAAAAAAACTATATGTCGAGAATAAAGTCGACATTTCCACTTTATTCTTGACATTTCTATTTTATTCTCAACGTTTATCTCGAGATTAAAGTCGACATGTTGACTTTATTCTCGTAGTTTGTCATTAAAGTAGAACTTAAAATGAATATTTAATTTACTAGATTTTCTCAAACCCCATCATAAATTATGTAGCACATGAAATGCTTTGTGTTGTGTTTGCTACGTGCTTCTTAAACTGACTTTCTCTTGCACTAAGAGGAGGCGCAGGCAGCGGTTACCACACAGAATACATTTATTTCATGATATTACAATGCTAAGATAAATACTTGATATCATTTTCATGATGAAGTGCATTAAAGCATGCACTAATCATGTGAGGGCACAGTGGCGTGGAGGTTGCACTGCTGCCTCACAGCAAATGGGGTCCCGGGTGTTCCCACCCTTGAGTTTGCATGTTGAGGATTTGCTCCTGCCTCACACACGATGCTTGCTGGGATGGGTGCAGCCCTGAATGGATGGCAAAATTAAAAATGTATAACGAAGATTTTTTTAAAGCTGTGAACACTCCGTGGTCTAAGTTTTATATAACTAGTTTTAATTTCACAAAGACGTTTATCCTGTGGTGATTAGTTATGTGGAGAAAGAAAAAGGAAGGATAGGAATTGGGGTTTTGGTACGTCAGATAGAGACAGCACTCCTGCAATAAAGAAAGCCCGCTCAGAAGAACATCCATTGAATTCTGTGTTCGTGTCTCCGACCACCAGATCACGAACCCAACATTCACACAATATTTAAGTTAAACCTGTGCGATACCCATTCATACATCCAGTTTTTTGGAGTCTCGTCACACTTCCCATAAAGTTCTCTACACTGAACGTACACCTGAGGACCCCTTACTGCGATGGAGCAGCACTACCGCCACACCACCGTGCATGTTTAATACATGCTTTAATGCATTTCATCATGAAAATATCATCAAGTATTTATCTTAGCATTGTAAATGTTCAGAGAACAGGAATATCATGAAGTGAATGTATTGTGCGGCGATCGCTGCCTGCACCTCCTCAGTGCAAGAGGAAGTCAGTTTAAGAAGCACATAGTGATTAACAATTGGCTCTGGGGAACACTTAACACAAAGCATTTAATGTACTACATTAACTTATGACGGGGTTTGAGAAAATCTAGTAAATTAAACATTAATTTTAAGATGAAGTTTAGTTTACAACATTCTACTTTAATGACAAAATAAACTATGAGAATAAAGTGGAAATGTTGACTTTAATCTCGAGATAAACGGCGAGAATAAAGTGGAAATAGTTTTTTTTTTTTTCTTTTTTCTTCAGTGTGTCCGTATTTTTTTTTCTTCACCGTGGCCCTAATACGCTTCCGTAGGTAAATGTATAATGAATGTGTGTATAATCAGTTTTCTGTTATCTCTATTATCAGTCAGTACAGGTAGTCCCCTACTTACAATGGTTCAACACCTTAGATTTTTCGAAGTTATGATGTCGAAAGTGAGACGATAATTTATATAAAACTAGCTGATTACCCAGTGGCTTCGCTCACTGAGTGAAAGGGAAAAAAATTAAAATGTAGTATTTATAAAATAAGTTTGTTAATTACCAATGTTATTTTTGAACAAATAAAGAGCATTTACAATAAATGGAAATTATATAAATATAGCAAAATACTCGCGCTTTGCAGCGGAGAAGTAGTGTGTTAAAGAGGTTATGAAAAAAAAAAGGAAACATTTTAAAAATAACGTAACATGATTGTCAATGTAATTGTCATTGTTATGAGTGTTGCTGTCTTTTTTATATATATATATATATATATATATATATATATATATATATATATAATATACACACACACACACAAACATATATATACATATACAGTGGTGTGAAAAACTATTTGCCCCCGTCCTGATTTCTTATTCTTTTGCATGTTTGTCACACAAAATGTTTCTGATCATCAAACACATTTAACCATTAGTCAAATATAACACAAGTAAACACAAAATACAGTTTGTAAATGGTGGTTTTTATTATTTAGGGAGAAAAAAAAATCCAAACCTACATGGCCCTGTGTGAAAAAGTAATTGCCCCCTGAACCTAATAACTGGTTGGGCCACCCTTAGCAGCAATAACTGCAATCAAGCGTTTGCGATAACTTGCAATGAGTCTTTTACAGCGCTCTGGAGGAATTTTGGCCCACTCATCTTTGCAAAATTGTTGTAATTCAGCTTTATTTGAGGGTTTTCTAGCATGAACCGCCTTTTTAAGGTCGTGCCATAGCATCTCAATTGGATTCAGGTCAGGACTTTGACTAGGCCACTCCAAAGTCTTCATTTTGTTTTTCTTCAGCCATTCAGAGGTGGATTTGCTGGTGTGTTTTGGGTCATTGTCCTGTTGCAGCACCCAAGATCGCTTCAGCTTGAGTTGACGAACAGATGGCTGGACATTCTCCTTCAGGATTTTTTGGTAGACAGTAGAATTCATGGTTCCATCTATCACAGCAAGCCTTCCAGGTCCTGAAGCAGCAAAACAACCCCGGACCATCACACTACCACCACCATATTTTACTGTTGGTATGATGTTCTTTTTCTGAAATGCTGTGTTCCTTTTACGCCAGATGTAACGGGACATTTGCCTTCCAAAAAGTTCAACTTTTGACTCATCAGTCCACAAGGTACTTTCCCAAAAGTCTTGGCAATCATTGAGATGTTTCTTAGCAAAATTGAGACGAGCCCTAATGTTCTTTTTGCTTAACAGTGGTTTGCGTCTTGGAAATCTGCCATGCAGGCCGTTTTTGCCCAGTCTCTTTCTTATGGTGGAGTCGTGAACACTGACCTTAATTGAGGCAAGTGAGGCCTGCAGTTCTTTAGACGTTGTCCTGGGGTCTTTTGTGACCTCTCGGATGAGTCGTCTCTGCGCTCTTGGGGTAATTTTGGTCGGCCGGCCACTCCTGGGAAGGTTCACCACTGTTCCATGTTTTTGCCATTTGTGGATAATGGCTCTCACTGTGGTTCGCTGGAGTCCCAAAGCTTTAGAAATGGCTTTATAACCTTTACCAGACTGATAGATCTCAATTACTTCTGTTCTCATTTGTTCCTGAATTTCTTTGGATCTTGGCATGATGTCTAGCTTATGAGGTGCTTTTGGTCTACTTCTCTGTGTCAGGCAGCTCCGATTTAAGTGATTTCTTGATTGAAACAGGTGTGGCAGTAATCAGGCCTGGGGGTGGCTACGGAAATTGAACTTAGGTGTGATACACCACAGTTAGGTTATTTTTTAACAAGGGGGCAATTACTTTTTCACACAGGGCCATGTAGGTTTGGATTTTTTTTCTCCCTAAATAATAAATACCATCATTTAAAAACTGCATTTTGTGTTTACTTGTGTTATATTTGACTAATGGTTAAATGTGTTTGATAATCAGAAACATTTTGTGTGACAAACATGCAAAAGAATAAGAAATCAGGAAGGGGGCAAATAGTTTTTCACACCACTGTACATATATATACATATCTACATATACACATATCTACATATATATATATATATATATATATATATATATATATATATATATACATATACACATCCACATATATATATACACATATATACATATCTACATATATATATCTAGACATACATACATAGATAGATTGACACATTATATATATACATACATACATATCTATATATATATATATATGTAATTGTGTTATTGTTATGAGTGTTGCTGTCATATATATATATATATATATATATATATATATATATATATATATATATATATATATATAGCAAAATACCCGCGCTTCGCAGCGGAGAAGTAGTGTGTTAAAGAGGTTATGTAAACATATACATATATATACATATCTACATATACAGATATCTACATATAGCAAAATACCCGCGTTTCACAGCGGAGAAGTAGTGTGTTAAAGAGGTTATGTAACTAATATATATATATATATATATATATATATATATATATATATATATATATTGTGATAAGCTGCCCGGACACAGACAGACGGACACCATATTCAAGTCCACCACACGTTTATTGTACATTATAAATACAATGTCCAAGTGCACAAACCCAGTGCCAAAGCACCAATCTCCCCAAAATCCAGGCTCTCACTCAGTCTCTGCCTGCTCGTCAGGCCGCCTCCTCTCTCCTGCCTCGCAACCTTGTCCACTCCTCACCCGACTCCAGTCCTTCTCTGCAGGGAGGCGGCCCCCTTTTATAAGTGCCCGGATGGGCTCCAGGTGATCCCCGACACTCCCTAGACACTCCCTTGTGTGGCGGAAGTGCCGGCTGTGTTCCCGGAAGCCCTCCGGGTGTTCCCAAACTTCTTCCCCCCAGTACTTCCTGGTGTGGCGGAAGTGTTGGGGTTCCGGGTCCTTCAGGCATGGGGGCGCCCCCTGGCGGAGACCACGGGCCCCTACAGGGTTGGGCTTCCAAGCCCTGCACCCGTGGCCCTCAAAGGAACCAGGGCGGCCACCCCCTCGTGGTCCGGAGGAGGAATGAGCCCTCCTCCTGTCCTCCTGGGCGTCCCGGCTGGGCAGCACCCCCAGCCGCGTGCCACAGTACCCCACCGCAAGCTGAGACCCCTGGGCCCAGCGGCCAATCCCGTGAGAGCAGGTTTTCCTCGGCGGGAAGCCGACACACTTCGTTCCAGGGCCCGGTCCTATAAAAAAGAAGACAGAACAAGGGGCGGAGACGCTGCCCTGACGCCGCCACTCGGCGTCTCTCTGACGTCTATACGGGCAACGCTCCCCCTTTTGACCGGCACCCCGGTGCTTGCCAGCTCGGCCCCCCTTTCGTGGCACCCTTGCCCCTCGTGGTGGGACACCGGACGGGAGCGCACGCGCGCCCGTCTCCTCAGCCTTCCGTGGGTTTACCCTCTGCAGCTGCAGAGGGTGGCCCTTCTCCAAACGTGAGCATCCTGCCTCACGTTTGCCCTTATCGGAGGAACCGGCATTCTTCCCTCGGCTCCCCCTTTTACTCTTGGACGCGGTGACGGACTGAGTCTCCTTATAGCGTAAAAAGAGACCCTGTCGCGTCTGCGTCCTTTTAACTCGCCTCAAGGCTGCGGCAGGCTTAGGGGGGAGGGCGCTAGGACCCAGGGCACTTAACAGCCCACGTCCTGCTAGTCTCCTCACTGATTCTCCCCTCACCAAGCATGCAGCACTCACCGCCACATCTCCTGTAGGAGATCCCCCTTTTGGACTCTGATCACGGGGTTCACAGATCCTGTCGGTGGGACCTCCAACATGCTGTACGGGATCGATGAAACTTACCGGTCCCGCCGTACCTCTCCGGCCGAAGGTTTGCTCGCCGCGCCGTTTCGTCCGCTCTTCCAGCGCCTCCTCTGACGCGACTGGCTTCCCCTCCAGCATCTGCTCCCCAGCACGGAGGGCACCTAGCATTTGTGGATGCGACTCCACAGAACACTGATCAACCGCCAGCGCCTGTAGAGCCGCAGACATGGACGAAAGTACAGCCAGCAGTGAGCCTTCCTTATTGTCAGCTACAGCTGCTGGCTGCTCTTTAAGGCTCTTTGACGAATGCACGCACCCAGCTGCACATTCTCCCTTATCGGAGGAACTGGCTTCCTCAAGCCGCTTCCTCCGTTTACTGTGGGACGCCGCGTCAGTTCGGATCTGCCCATTGTAAGAGGGCAGACCCAGCCCCGCAGGCGTCCGGAGCTTCACGGGGTCGGTCTCCCTTACCTTCCCCGCTGTGCCTCTCCGTCCAGGAGTTCCTGCAGCGCGCCGATCCCCTCCTGCCTGCGGCTCTCGATCTGACGCCACTGCCATCCCTCCCGAGTCCAGCGTCTCCGCCCGGAGGGCACATCGCTCGGCCGGCAGCGACAGCACGAGCTGGATCTCGCTCTGCAGCTCCTGCAGTATCGCTGCCAAAGAGGAAGAGACAGTCGGCGGTGTGCTTACCTTCCAGGCGGCGCCACTCGCCGACTGCTCTCCGTGGGCTATTTCCTGCAGCCCACTCGGGTTACTTTGAAGCACGGGACAGACATTCCCTGCTCTCGCCTCCGACCAATCGCTGGCGAGAGGACAGGACACGCTGTCCAATCCCGTGCCTGTTATGAGGAGGGACTCCTGGTCCGCCGCCATTTTGGCTCTACTGCTCCTGGTGCGGCGCCATTCTGGCTCTTGGAGTTGCAGCTCCATCCTGTCTGCAGCTCTCCCGACTGCAGCCTCCGCGCTGCCGACGGCCCGTGCACCGGCACACCTCTGCCACAGACGCGGATCCGGGCATACCCTGCCGGTAACAAAAGAGGGAAGTCCTACCCCGCAGGGCAGACCGTTGTTACGCAGGGCACTCACCTCCCGGATCCCGTCATCCAGCCGTATCTGCTGCATACTGGCCTTTCCTTCAGCGATACCGTCCTGGCCGCCATTTCCGACAGCACGTCGGTCGGAGTCTGCTGCACTCCAGCCACGCCCGTTGGCGCTCCTCCGCACCCAGGGGTAAGAGCCGTTTTGCGGACTACTGGCAGTCCCAGGGGAGAATCGCTCCCGCGGAGTTATGCATGCGTCGCTCCCGCGGCGCGTGTGGGGGTTCCGCTGCTGCGCCGGGCTGCTCACAGAACATTTTTTCTCTACAGGTTCCTGCCTTGAACCAGGCAGACCATCCTGCCGACTACGCCACTGTGATAAGCTGCCCGGACACAGACAGACGGACACCATATTCAAGTCCACCACACGTTTATTGTACATTATAAATACAATGTCCAAGTGCACAAACCCAGTGCCAAAGCACCAATCTCCCCAAAATCCAGGCTCTCACTCAGTCTCTGCCTGCTCGTCAGGCCGCCTCCTCTCTCCTGCCTCGCAACCTTGTCCACTCCTCACCCGACTCCAGTCCTTCTCTGCAGGGAGGCGGCCCCTTTTATAAGTGCCCGGATGGGCTCCAGGTGATCCCCGACACTCCCTAGACACTCCCTTGTGTGGCGGAAGTGCCGGCTGTGTTCCCGGAAGCCCTCCGGGTGTTCCCAAACTTCTTCCCCCCAGTACTTCCTGGTGTGGCGGAAGTGTTGGGGTTCCGGGTCCTTCAGGCATGGGGGCGCCCCCTGGCGGAGACCACGGGCCCCTACAGGGTTGGGCTTCCAAGCCCTGCCCCCGTGGCCCTCAAAGGAACCAGGGCGGCCGCCCCCTCGTGGTCCGGAGGAGGAATGAGCCCTCCTCCTGTCCTCCTGGGCGTCCCGGCTGGGCAGCACCCCCAGCCGCGTGCCACAATATATATATAAACATATATACATATACACATATCTACATATACATATATATACATATACACATCCACATATATATACTGTATATATACATATCTACTTATTGGCTCCTGTATTTAGGATATATAGCGGGTTGGATAATGGATGGATGGACATCTGTATGCATAGCCCTATTTGCCCGTTTTCATTTTTTTTCTTTCTTCAGTAATATTTCAGTAAACCCGGAGCTTGTCAGTTCAAATCCTGGTACTGACACCACTGTGTGACCCTGAGGAAGTCACTTCACCTGCCTGTGCTGCAAAAAACAAAAGTAATGTAACAAATTGTACCTCAGATGTTGTAAGTTGGTGGAATAAAGGCATAAGTAAAATAGATAAATATGTATTATACACATAGGAACTATTCATTTATTTTCAGTTAAGTCATCTGCAGCAAACTTTTATAAATGAGGTTTCTCATTTTTAGATAGTGCAAACTGTTTCTTCTTCATTGACGTTTTCTCTTGGAGAGCTTTTTTCATTTCATTGAAAATTAAAGCAGCAGCTGCCAAAATATGTAGCTTTCTTATTAATTTTTCAACATTGTGTAAAATAAATTTATAAAGTAACATAAAAGGTTTAAATACTGGTTATCCTTTTACACTAAAATATTACTAAAGAGATACAAAAAAAGTAAAATGGATATGTTCTTTTTCTTTAAGGAGATTAAATATTACTGAAGAAAGAAAAAAAAATTAAACAGCCAAATGGGGCTATGCATACGAACTTAAAAGGTTTAAATAAAACAGAAATATATATTTTATTTTTACTTGCTTAACTTGTGGAGGGTATATCCTGTAGCAAAGCCGTAACTTTTTTCGTGAAAGCCCGTTTCAGTCAATAAGTCTTAAAAAAAGGTGTAAAGATATTGACAATAAGCTACGCAAACCCAGGAAGACATGGAATCGTTTAAATCAAGTATCATTACATCTTCCTTTCTTAAAGAGAAGTAAGGCAGTACTTATAAGCTTACATATTTATATATAGACATACATATATATATAATCTATATCCGAAGCCGTGCAAGCACACTCTTGAGAATGCAACGTATAGTTGTACAGAAGAAAAGCAATCTTGCCTCAAATGAATTGCAAACTTTTGTAGGTCTATGAACTTAATTTAAACTTTAGGTTTACACGGTGCTTTCTTTCCGAAGTACCTGCACTCATGAATTTGTCTGTATGTGTCAGTCGGTCAAATCCACGCGCTTCGCACCGGCGAAGTACCGCTTTTAAATTTTTATTAAGAAGAAAACAAAACCTTTTTTAAATTGAGGGAAAATATACTAATAACAGTTTGTTAAGGATCTGTTTTTTTTGTGAAGCTGCCTTCACTCGAGTGATCACTTCGACCTGACTTGGTGGCCAACTGTAAGCGTTACCTGGTAGGTAACCACCCATACAATCAGATTGTGAATCAGACTACGAATGCCATGAATGTAATTACCCCGATCTACATGTTGTCAAATAAACGAACCACACGCTGTGGCGCAATTTTAGGGGCTTTGCCTGTAGCGCTGATGTCCGAGGTTCGATTCCCGTAAGGGAGTGAAGTGAGTGGCTGGTTACCTACCAGGTAACACTTATTGTTGGCCAGCAAGTGAGGTAACATCAGCCACGGTGCCTTCAGTTGTGAGAAGCAGATCATAGAATGGTTGAAAATAGTTTACTGTCAAATAATGCAAAGAGTACACGACACGTCTTTCCCCCTTATTCTTGGCTCATCAGGCGTACACACTCACTGCACTTGCTTACGGTAATCGAACCTCGGACGTCAGCGCTAGAGGGGCTTAGCAGCGGTGAAGTATTGCTTTTAAATTTTAATTAAGAACAAAAGAAAACCTCAGAGGTTCGATTCCTGTAAGGGAGTGAAGTGAGTGGCTGGTTACCTACCAGGTAACGCTTATGGTTGGCCAGCAAGTGACATAACATCAGCCACGGTGCCTTCAGTTGTGAGAAGCAGATCATAGAATGATTGAAAATAGTTTTGCATTTACCTTTTTAGTAAAAGGCGAGCTTTTAAGCCTGAGAAATCACCCCGTAAATGCACACGTTTAATTGCACATGTGTTAATATGTATGCTTACACAGTATTAAAAGACACTCAAAAATTAACGTCATTTACCTTCGTTCCCGCGTTTGACTCGTGCTGTAAATCTCTTCGTTGTTTTTAGTTCACGTGATTACGTAGGAGGCGTGATGACGCAATACGTGACTCCGCCTCCTCCATTAGAGTATATGGACAAAAAACATGTTCCAGTTATGACCATTATGCGTAGAATTTCGAAATGAAACCTGCCTAACTTTTGTAAGTAAGCTGTAAGGAATGAGCCTGCCAAATTTCAGCCTTCCACCTACACGGGAAGTTCGAGAATTATTGATGAGTCAGTCAGTCAGTCAGTGAGGGCTTTGCCTTTTATTAATATGTATAGATTAATTATTAAATAGTAAAACATTTTGATAAAAGAATTTGAAGAAGATATAAGAAGCGTATAAATTATTAAACAGTCAAACATTAACATTTAAGAAGTAAAGATACATTGAGTATTACTGCATTGGTTTCGGGCAAACTACCTGCTTGACAACCTTGCACTATGTGCCTGTGATTTAAGTGAAAAATTATTGTGAGAAATGTGGATGCTGCCTTTCCGTGCTTAATGGGCAGAAGGTGCAAACAATTCCTAAGTCTAATACTTAACATGAAGAGGTCTGTACATCTTTTTACATGTAAAGCCTTCATTTTCTTAAAAAAATTAATCACAAAAGCAACCTTGAATATTGGGGGGTTTTAGTGATCCAAATTCATCTTAAGGGACAGTAAGTAGTCCCGGTTCGATTGCGCTGATTACACTTATTCGCAAAGATTTCCACTGTCCCAGGAGCCGACAGGGCACTTGAAGTGTGACAAACAGTGCGAGAAGAGAGGACGCTGCCCGAAACTGCGAAGCTGTTGACCCAGAGGAAAAGCCTGACATTCCACGCCTCCCAGCGTCCACTTTGTTCTTACGACCCCTCACCGCAGAAGGCGGTCTCGTCTTCACATTGTTTACAGCTCGGCGCAGTTAAAAAGTAGAAGGACACAAAGCTGTTTTCTTCATCATCTCTCTTAGATAGACAGATAGATAGATACTATCAAGGTTTCCTCTTAAGTTGAATGAGGAGCCCAGCACACACAAAAATCTCCTACTCTTAGGAAAATTAATTCTATTAAGTACGGAACCCAACCAAACCTTAGCCCCAATTTGATATCCTCATCTGGAGTTGTCTTTTATGAATTTATACAAAGGAAATAATCACCCCAACAATTCTTTAAACAATCAAAAAAGAATATATTATACAGTAATCCCTTGCTATATCGCGCTTCGCCTTTTGCGGCTTCACTCCATCGCGGATTTTATATGTAAGCATATTTAAATATATATCGCGGATTTTTCGCTGCTTCGCGGGTTTCTGCGGACAATGGGTCTTTTAATTTCTGGTACATGCTTCCTCAGTTGTTTTGCCCAGTTGATTTCATACAAGGGACGCTATTGGCAGATGGCTGAGAAGCTACCCAGCTTACTTTTCTCTGTCTCTTGCGCTGACTTTCTCTGATCCTGACGTAGGGGGATTGAGCAGGGGGGCTGTTCGCACACCTAGACGATACGGACGCTCATCTAAAAATGCTGAAAGATTATCTTCACGTTGCTATCTTTTGTGCAGCTGCTTCATGAAAGGACATGGTGCTTCGCATACTTAAAAGCACGAAGGGCATGTATTGATTTTTTTATCTGTCTCTCTCTCTGCTCCTGACGGAGGGGGTGGGAGCTGCCGCCTTCAACAGCTTTGTGCCGCAGTGCTTCGCATACTTAAAAGCCAAACAACCCTATTGATTTGTTTGCTCCTTTGAAGAGGAAGATATGTTTGCATTCTTTTAATTGTGAGACTGAACTGTCATCTCTGTCTTGTCATGGAGCACAGTTTAAACTTTTGAAAAAGAGACAAATGTTTGTTTGCAGTGTTTGAATAACGTTCCTGTCTCTCTACAACCTCCTGTGTTTCTGCGCAAATCTGTGACCCAAGCATGACAATATAAAAATAACCATATAAACATATGGTTTCTACTTCGCGGATTTTCTTATTTCGCGGGTGGCTCTGGAACACAACCCCCGCGATGGAGGAGGGATTACTGTACATCAAACAAATCAATTTGACAAATCCTTGTCAAATCTATAATAACTACACAAACCCTAATTAATTTGCCACCCCCTTAAACACTCTATAATATACTCACCAGAAAACAGCAAAGAAAGAAAGCAAGCAAGGAAAAGAAACGGAAAATGACCCTATTTACAAACAGCACAAATATATTCACAGTACTTAAACCTATATTACATCTATATACAAATATAAATTAGACACACGCACACAATCCTCACACGTTCCCCAGTCTCTTTTATATTAACTTTGTTTTAAAGTCTAAATTCACACGGCCTGGGAAATCTGCAATGAATCCAGTGATCAAGTCAGATACGTTCCGCTGACTTGTATACTGAATTTAAATGTAAAAGAAGCGATCTCACCAGCCTGGCGACGATTCCTTTTTTGAAGGAAGAAGTCCGTCTCACCCGGGTGTCCGTCCATGGCTAATGCCCGCACCATAAAAGCAAAGTAAAGCTGTGTGCTCCAAAGGTCCTACTAGGTAAGCCGGCACTCCTTCTCCGTGCACCCAACCGTCCTTATTACATTGTCTCACTTGCTTTACCGCTGGCTTCTCCTTTACATTCACCTTCCCAGCTACTTTATTTTTTCTTCTTTTCAATATCCGTAAAATAACTCTCACACAAATAATAAGTTCCTACATTATAATATGTTCTGTGGTCATACGTAATTTCCGTTACCCGTGGTCATACTTCATTTCTGTTTCAAACACGAAAAGAATTTTATTTATATAGATGGGGCCATGCAAACCTGTATTAATACTTGTGTGCACATGAAAATGTTTTTTGTACAATGTACAATTATGACAGTGGAATAGGTTGTTGTTAGCCAGTCTACTGCAGTAATTGCAGTGGAAAATGTGGTTAACATCCAGTCATGCATGGGGAAAAAAATACAGTTGAATACTGTGAAACCAGTATAATTTTGAAAAATACCGTGATACAGAATTTTGGTCATACCGCCCAGCACTAATCTGAAGCATGATTCTCTCACTCTAACTCATTTCCCAATTATGTAGATAACGGAAGAGTTATCATTCATTATGAGCCTAGCTTTTCCTAATAATCAAGTTAATTCCACAGCCACGAAAGTGTATAAAATATGTAATCGGAGGCTGGACAGTATCTAATTATGTACCAGTCTTCAAAGTAGAACACAAAGTATGTAATAAATATTGTGGGAAATCTTATATTACAGCTGGGGACTTCTGTAAAGATATCTCCACAACACTGCAAAAGTAATACTGCAAAGGAAAAGTGCCAGTATCATTCAGTGTGAACTTTCTGAACCAGAGTCCAAGCAATTTCATAATTAGGGACACCAACTCTGAGTCTTTTTACTGAAGATCTGGGCTTGTGAACTGTTATGCACTGGTATAGCTTACTTTCCATTTTTTACCTTGGCATGCTTACATTTCCAGCTCTGATCTTGAAGTAGACCCACAAAATTAAGCTGTCCAATTTAATCTATGTATGTCCTAGTGATCAAAACTCTAAGCTGGACCCAAGCGCTCAATTAGGAAATCATGTAAAATTTGCAGCACGTTGAGAGATGGACCAAGAAGCTGGCAATGACATAGAGTATTAAGCACTTATTTCTTTCTACTTCAGACACTGCTGAAGATAATATTTGCATGTAAGTTGATCCGTATTTTTCTACTCTATTTCTATTTAGTACACAAAATAAATATTTCCGTGCATTGCTTGTCTTTTTCTATGGCATTGAGGTAAATACAGTATATTTGATTTAGCAGCATGCTGTACTTTGGCCCGTATGATGCATGCAGAATACATTTTGTAATATTACCCACTGTACTAAGTCCATTAAACCTGCTAATGAGATGGTCTAAGTTAGTACACAACTTTTTTCTTCTTCTCCGACTCCCAGAAGTACACTGAAGCTTCACTTAGTCTGGGTCCGCTGAAAGTCTGAAGCTCTGGGGCAAGCTGCAACAGTGCTAAACCCATAAATTGGTCTTATTGTTGTATGTACTTTGACCACATGGATCATCCTGAGCTCATAGTACACTGCAATTGACCCAAATTAATTTCTCTCATTCTACTTTTTTTCTGCGCTGTCAGCTAAACGCCATGAGTCAAAAGCATCAACTCCAACCAGGCTTGCTACTCCACCCATGGAGCGCAGTGAAGACCATGACGAACAGTGTGAGCTTAAGGTAACTATCACTGCAATGATTACCGCAATAACTACCACTCTTGGGGGACATAACTGAGATAAAGAGAATTTTAAAGAAGGTTACAAAGGATATAAGGAAAGATATAAATGACATAAACATGAAAAACGAGAAGGTGGTTCAGGATGTTAAAGACGTTGAGAAATGTTTAAATGATCACTTAATACAGGAAAAATTCAGGAAAATGCGAGTAAGGTTGAGAATAAAATTAAGACAAGCAAATGTTCATGACTAGTATTGAAATAGTTGAACAATTGGCATCCATTGCTGACGAAAAAGCAATGGCTACAAAATCTGAATGCAAAGTGCTTGGAGACAGATTTGTTGTGCTGGAAAATGTATAGTGTTTTTTCTGTATCTAATTGAAGGTCTCCCAGAAAACCGTGAAATTCATAGCTGAACTATTCTCTAAATTAATTGGAGAGGACTTTAAATCGTACACCGAGATATCATCAGTTTATCACATACATGAATTGAATGCCTCAAAACAGTCTTATTGTACGTTTTGACAAACTGCAATCTAAACTAAATTTGATGTAGCTTCTCAGACTGAAACGAGATTATATTTGAAAATAACCGCATTTGTATTTTCTTGATTTCAACAACTGCTAAACGTGACACATTTTATAATATTAAGGAGCCTACACAAAGCTAAATCAGATACAGCCTCATGTGCCCTGCTAAACTGAGAGTGGATATTTATGGCAAGTTTTAATTTTTAGTTCTTCAGCTGAAGCAGAAAAAGAGCTAAGAAAAATGATCACGACAATCTTTGAAATACAATCGTGAGTCACATTGTGATCTGGCAAGGCAAAGCAGGTTTTTTTACCTGCAGTTTGGTTAATTTGCAATAAAACATTTGCCATAGCTATACGTCCTATTTCCTTCTTGGCTACTTGTATGTTTTTTTTTTTATTTATTTATTTATTAATTTTATTGTAATCATTCCATACAAATAGATCAATTTATAACAAAAAAAAAATTGAAGACAAATCAAACCCCACCCCTGAGAAGGAGAGCTTAGCCAAAGGAAAATTGCTTAGGGCTTTTTAATAAGGCAACAATAAACAAAACAAAGGAAGAAATATATATAGGTAAAAAAAAAATGGAGAAGGGAAAAAAATGCGGTAAGTTATTTCTCTTATTCTAAAATAATATTGATTAGATCCTGCCAGGTTTTGTAAAAATTTTGTACAGATCCTCTAACTGAGAATTAGATTTTTTCCAATTTCAAAATAATATAAAACATCGGTTTCCCACTGACTTATCAGAGCAGAGTTAGGATTCTTCCAATTTAACAAAATAAGTCTGCTGCCAAAAGTGTAGTGAATGCAATCATCATTTGCTTGTCCTTCTCCACTTCAAGTCCGTCTGGAAGAACACCGAACACAGCTGTTAATGGGTTAGGAGGAATTGTGATACCAAGGCTGTCTGAAAGGCACTTAAAAATTTTTGGTCCAAAATGATGTTAGTTTGGTGCAGGCCCAAAACATGTGACCCAGTGAGGCAGGAGCTTGGTTGCAGCGTTCGCAGGTTGGATCTTGCCCTGGAAACATTTTGGACAGTTTTAAGCGAGACAGATGAGCTTGATATATAATTTTTAGTTGAATAATTCTATGCTTTGCGCATATGGAGCTCGAGTGAATTCTCTGCTTTTGCTACCTTCCACTCCTTTTCTGATATATTGATTAAGAGATCTTCTTCCCAATGTCCTCTTGGGTCTTTGAAAGGTAGGGACTCCTAATAAGATTTTATATAATGCGGAAATGGTGTTTAATTCCTCGAAATTGAGCAGTATTTTTTCCAGCATGGTGGAAGGTACGAGGTAAGGAAAATCGAGCAGTTTCTGTTTAACAAAATTTCTAATTTGAAGATAGTGAAAGAAATGTGTAGCTGGGAGGTTGAATTTGGAACGTAATTGTTCAAAAGTTGCAAATATGTTGTCTATATAAAGATCTCTAAGCATTTTAATCCCAAAACTTTTCCAGGTATTAAAAACTGGATATGTTTGCGAGGGTTGAAAAAGGTGGTTCTCTTGCAGAGGTGCCGCAGATAAAAGATTTTCCATCTTAAAATGCTTTCTAAGTTGGTTCCATAGTCTGAGTGAGTAAAGCGCAATTTGGTTATTAGTATATTTGCGATAACTTTCATTTATTGGAGCGCAGAGCAGGGAGTATAAAGAAGTACTACAGGATTTTACTTCTATTGCGAGCCAAGCCTGTGTGTGTTCATTTTTTTGTGTCCAGGTTTTTGGCTTGTATGTTTGCCGCCCAATAATAAAACTGAAAATTAGGTAAAGCCATGCCACCTTCTGCCTGAGGTCTTTGTAGGGTCGCTCTTCGGATACGTGGGTGTTTTGAGTTCTAAATGAATGAGGTTATTGTTGAATCTAATTGCTTAAAAATGATTTATTGATGTATATTGGAATGTTTGAAATAAAAAAAGAAGTTTAGGAAGGATATTCATCTTAACAACGTTAATTCTTCTGGCTAGAGTGAGATGAAGGGTTGACCATCTATGCAAGTCTTGCTTAATTTTTTCCATACAGACGACAAAATTTTGTTGATAAAGAGCTTTATGTTTACTTGTGATATTTACCCCTAGGTATTTAAACTGATCTGCTATGGTAAAAGGTAGGGTGTCCAATCTAATATTATATGCTTGTGAATTCACTGAAAAGAGTATACTTTTATTAGATTAATTCTAAGACCAGATATCTTTTGAAATTCTGTTAGTGCTGTTAAAACTGCAGGCACAGTGTTTTCTGGTTCTGATATATATAAAACCATATCATCTGCATATAGAGAAATTTTCTGTTCCAGTCCTTCTCTGATAATCCCCTTTATCTGATAAGAATTTCGACAGTGACCCGCCAGTGGTTCAGTGGCGATTGCAAACAGCAGTGGTGACAAGGGACATCCTTGTCTGGTACCACGTTCTAGCTTAAAGTAGTCTGAACAAATGTTGTTAATACAAACTGAAGCTTCTGGATTGGTATACAGTAGTTTGATCCATGCACAAATATTCGGGCCAAACCCAAATTTCTCCAATGCAGTGAAAAGGTAGTTCCATTCAATCATATAAAATGCTTTTTGTGCATCTAATGATAGTAATATCTCTGGGGTGTTTGATTTTGCTGGTGAATATATAACATTAAACAAGCGTCGGAGATTGGAAGATAGGTGGTCAGCCTTTAATAAATCCAGTTTGATCCTGTGATATTACCGAGGGCAGCACTTTCTCCATCCTTCTAGCTAGAATTTTTGAGAGTATCTTAACATCATTATTCAGGAGTGAAATTGGTCTGTATGATGCACATTGTAACAAGTCCCTTATTTTGTTTAGGAAAGACGGTGATTAATGCTTGACGAAATGTTTGAGGTAGTATTTGGTTGTCTCTAGCTTCTGTAAATGTTGCCAATAAGAGGGGAGCTAGCTGAGTGGAGAATTTCTTATAAAATTCTACGAGGTAACCATCAGGGCCTGCTGATTTCCTGCTTTGAAGTGACTTTATAGCATCTAGTAATTCTGTTAGCGTCAGAGGTTTATCCAGTTCCTCAGCACTTAAAGCATATATTTGTGGTGTCTGTAATGTATCCAGAAATGCATTAGATTGTGTGTTGTCTTCTTTGAACCCAGTAGAATATAAGGATTTATAATAATCTCTAAATGCGTGCATTATATTTTTATGGTCAATGATTTTTTCTCCATTCGTGTTGGTGATTTCTGGTATTGCATTGCGAACTTCTTGTTTGTGAATTTGTTGAGCTAAAAGCTTATTAACTTTTTCTCCGTGTTCATAGTAATGTCTTGACTTATAAATAAGTTGTTCTGCATAATATGGCTTGTATGCAGGGCCTGCCTTTTCCTGTGAAGAGCTTCACTTGGACGCCTGGCTTGTTCTTCATCTATTCTAGTAATTTCGCTTCTTAGCTCTGACACTTTCTTGGTTTCTAATTTATTTCTGTGGAAAAGATGAAATAATCTGTCCTCTTAAGAAGGCCTTTAGAGTTTCCCAGAGTGTTCCTGCAGAAACCTCTGTGGGTGTGTTTGTCTCTAGGAAGAAGCTGATTTGTTTGGATATAAATTCTGTGCAGTTCTCGTCTGCCAATAGAAGAGGGTTAAGACACCATCTGCGAGGTGAGTGTGAGGGGCTTAATGATTTTATCTCCAAGACTAGAGGGGCATGGTCGGAGATAACAATTGTGTCGTATTTGCACGATTTAATCGTAGGCAGGAAATTATTATCTATAAAAAAATAATCAATTCTTGAGTAGCTATAATGCACTGGTGAGTAGCATGAATATGTTCTTGAGTTTGGGTTAAGAAACCTCCAGGGGTCGGATAAGTTGTGGTCATTTACAAACTGTGTAATTGTCTTTGCAGTGTTAGATGTCGTCCCCCTGTCACAGGAGTCCTATCTAACAGTGGATTTAAAACACAATTAAAGTCCCCAGCCATTATAATTTTATGAATGTTCACATTGGGAATGGATGCATATAGATTTTGCATGAATTCCTTATCATCGACATTGGGTGCATAAACATTTATCAGAATCATTTTACTGTTAAATAAGTTGCCCATGACCATCACATATCTCCCTTCAGGGTCCGATACTACATCTGATGCTACAAATGGAACTGTTCTGTGTATGAGAATTCCCACCCCTCTAGTTTTCTTTATAAAGCTAGAATGGAACATTTGGCCAGTTCAGTCTTTTTGTAGTCTGAAGTGATCCTTGCTTAGTAAGTGGGTCTCCTGTAAAAATACTATTTTAGCGTTTAAGCCTGTTAGGTGAGAGCATACTTTCTTTCTCTTTAATTTGTGATTTAGGCCTTTAACATTCCAGCTCACAAAGTTAACTGTCCCATCATGGAGACATTGATTCTGAGTTTTTAATGTCATTTTAGGCGGAGTGGTGGCTCTGAGGCTAAGGATCTGCATTGGCAATCGGAAGGTTGCCGGTTCGAATCCCGTAAATGCCAATAGAGACTCTGCTCTGTTGGGCCCTTAAGCAAGGCCCTTAACCTGCAATTGCTGAGCGCTTTGAGTAGTGAGAAAAGCGCTATATAAATGCAAAGAATTATTATTATTATTATTATTATTTATAGTCTTAACTGGTAGTGAGGCAGTTTTAATCTTAATTTCAAAATTCCCCATAAGTTATTGCATTTTAGCCTATTGTTGCATTGATATTTATAGTTATAAGGATTAGAAGAATAGATTAGACATAGCCTGCTCTCCTTCTCTCCCCCCCTTTATTTTTTTTGCCTCCCCACATGAGGCTTGATCCCACTTCGCGATGTCCCGGTCCTCTGACATACAAAGAGATAGAGCATGTCCAAAACAAAAAACAAACCCCACCCCGCAGCGGCGTTAGAGAATTAAAACAAAGAGATATCTATTGCAGCTGAACTCTAAATACTGTCTGCCGAATATAATCATTAACAGTCTTTAAGCTTAAAGTAATCTTCAGCAATTTTAAGATATTAAGATATTAAGATAATAAAAGAATGACCCCTGGGAATGATTTTAAAAAGTAGTCTAGGATAAACATAGTAAATCCTAATGTAATAGTATAAATGTAATAGTAATGTAGTAGTAATAGTAATGTAATAGTAGAAATAGCAATAAACCAAGAGTATGATGTTAAACAGTCTACTTTAAGGTAGTAAAAAAAAAAAAACCCTACTTTTATTACTTCAACACTCCCGTCTATAACTGTAATTAAGACATAAACATATAATGTCCAAGTAAAGTAAAGAAAAGGATGTATAATTATAATACCAGTCTCTTTAAAAGTGGATCCGACAGCGGATGATAGGTCCTTCCCATGCCTTGACAGAATACGGCTCCTTATTAACTTTCAAAAGAGTGTCGGAAACAGCTTCTTTAGTTCCTTTTCAGCTTCCTCCTTGCTTGAAAATACATAATATTGGTCTTGAACTTTCACTTTCAAGAGGCTGTATTTGATATCGGCTTTCTGTAGCAACGTTTTAATGTTAAAGAAGGCTGCGCGTTTTGCAGCTGTTAATGGTGAGAAGTCGGGGAAAATACGAATCAGATTATTTTCAAATATAGTCTCTTGCTTGTGTCTGAGAAGTGCAATCACATCAAGCTTACATCGTAATCGCTCGAAGCAGACAGTAAAAGACCTAGGTTTAAAGGTGCTTGATCTGTATATGCAATGACACTGAGGTTGCAGCAGCTTAAGTTTAAAATCATCTCCAATTATTTTAGAGCGTAATTCTACTGCAAATTTCACTGGGCTTGAGCTTTCTCGTTTCTCAGGTATACCCTCAATTCTTATATTTCTTCTGTACCCATCTTCCAGGGCCTCAAGTCTGTCTCCGAGTTTTTTGCATTCAGAATTCGCAGCAGTAGCTTTTTCATCAGTGTTAGACTCCAATTGTTTCCGCTGTTTCAACTTGAGCCGTGAATGCCTTTTTAACGTCATCCAGCTGATCTGTAACGTCATTAATCTGGTCGGCAAGTATTTTCAGTTTTTCATTTTCTTCGATGTGTTCCTCTAATTTCTCCAACATGCCTTTAAAGTTCACGTCAAAACGTTTAAATAGACGCGTTTCCCGGTCTTTGTTATCCTTCTTAAGCTCGATGCTATCCTTCTTAAGCTCGTTCTTAAGCTCAATGTTAGCCTTCTTAAGCTAATTCTTGTTATCCTTCTTAAGGTCATTTATGGCCGTAGCCATGGCGGCGGCCAGTGTAGCAATCATCTCTTTCAGTTCGGACAGTTCGCTTCGGATTTCGTGCTCTGCGAGTGAAAATGCAGCTCCTGTTACAGCAGGTGCTGCAGGCTCGCGATGAGTAGATGAGAGCACATCCTGCAGGGCCTTTTCTAGTCTCGGATGATCCTCAGAAATCGGCGATCCATCGCGACCTGTATCACTTGCACCTTCGCTCCCATTTTCACTCTCGACTGGAGACTATACAATGGAGCGGGGTCCTAGGACATCTGTGCATTCGTCTGCCTGTTCCAGGTCAGTCTCCGAGAGGCCATACCTTGCACTCGGGCCGGATGTCTGTCCAGACTTTGAAGCAGCTTTAAGTTTCTTTTCCGGTTCTTTCTGACTTTTCTTCTTGTTACTCATGCTTGTACATTGTAGCGGAAGTTCCTTGGTCGGGTTAAATACAGGATACCTCTAAATAATATGAAATATGTGGGAAAATAAAGCCGCTGCTAGCGGAGCTCTGCTTCAGACGTCCATCTCTTATAACGGACGAGACCAACTCCCCATGCTACTTTTATGTTTTAACTAGACAAAAAAACCCGTTTCGACAACGTAAGATGAAACGGGCACGAGTTTGTGTCAGTAGTGTATGAAGAACAAATGAAAAGTAAGAAATAAATAAGAAAGTGATGCAAGTAATGATAATTAACTAAGAGGTTTGGGATATGTATGACTTTATCACGGTAAAAAATACAGTACACTTAAAAAAGACATGCTATCTATGACAACATTTTTTGTTTGTATACTGGAGGCCTGTCAGTATGCAACTAAAGTTGTAAAATCTCTCTGTAGACTACATTTTTTGTGAAGACACTCTCACTGTTTGGTAGTAATTTCCTTTGATGTGGCCCATCTTTAACTTGCACCTTCACATCACTCGCCCGCTGAAAGTACTTAATAATAATATGTTCTTACGTATTATTTTGAGTGTGAGGGTTGGCTGTGATCAGGGCTAATATCCTACGCCTGGGCTGAAGGATTTGGGATTTCAGAATAATAATCCCGAAATGCGTAAGCTAAATCCGCCGCCTGCCGCACTGAAGCAAATTTTCTTTTTAGAGGCATTTGTATAAGTTGGAAGTGAGACGAACTTTGAAATGTTTAAGTCATTAATGTACCTGTTGAAGACTGTTGTATAATGCGTAGGCTAAATCCGCCGCATGCCGCGATGCTGGGGTTGGATTTTGGTCTCGTAAGGTTTTTCGGGCAGCGGCGCAGAAGGCGACTGCGCATTCGGCTTCGGACGGACGTGAGTGAGTGAGTGAGTGAGGAGGCAGGCGAATTATGTATAAGATTACAATAGTAATGACAACTTTTTTTTTTTTTTTTTGTTCTCCCACAGGGGACTATTTATACCCTTGGTTTATTGTATTAGGATTGTACTATCCTATATTATCTGCTTCATCATGGGGGAACTGTTTAACATCACTCCCTGGGTTTATTCTTTTGGAACTGTTTAAGATTATACTGTATTCTAGGTTTATAGTATTTAGACTGTATTACCAATAGATATCTCTACTTTAATGTTTCTGCACCGCTGCTGGGGAGGCTTGTTTTGTTTTGGACATGCTCAGTCTCTAGGCATGTCAGAGGACTGAGACTTTATGAAGTGTGGTCTAGCCTCACTTGGGGAGGCAAAATGGGGGGTGGGGGGGCTGGGGGGGATGGAATTAAGAGAGAGCAAGGTATTTGTAATTTATCTTTTTTACCCCCACAATTTTAAGCGGCAACACAACAATACGCTTCATAGCCGTAACTCCTGGTTCAGAAGCAGTGTCTCTATGACCAGACAGTGAACTGTGTGAGCTGGAATGTCAAAGGTCTCAATCACAAATTAAGGAAAAAGAGAGTAGTCTCTCACCTCATAGGTCTAAACACTAAATATTTTTTTACAGAAAACCAGAGGGGTGGGAATCTTAATACATAAAACAAATTTATTTGTAGGATCATATGTAGTATCTGATCCTGAAGGCTGATATGTGATTTTGATGGCTAATTTATTTAATTGTAAAGCAATTTTGATAAATATCTACACACCCAGTGTGAATGATAGAGACTTTATCCAACACATATTTGTATCCATTCCTAATGTGAACACTCGTAAAATGATAATGGACGAAGATAATGGATAGTATTTTAAATCCAGACCTAGATAGATCTTCAGCTACGGGGACGATAACATCTAACACCGCAAAAGTAACACACAGTTAGTAATTGATCATAATTTTCAGACCTATGGAGATTTCTAAATCCTAATTTAAGAGTATATTCCTTCTTCTCACCAGTACATCATTCCTACTCAAGAACTGATTATTTCTTTATAGACGGCAATTTATTGCACAGAATGAAATCTTGCAGGTATGATGCTATTGTTATCTCTGACTATGCCCCTATGATCATGGAGCTCAAATCACTATGCCCCACATACTCATCTCGCAGCTGCCGTCTTACTCACCTATTATTAACCGACGAGAACTGTACAGAATTTATAACCCAGCAAATTGATTATTTTGTAGAGACAAATGTATCCACAGAGGTCTCTGCAGGGATACTCTGGGAAACTTTATAGGCATTTTTAAGAGGACAGTTTATTTCATATCTCTGACAACAAAAATAAATTGGAAACCAAGAAGGCATCCGAGTTAAACAATGAAATTACCAGATTAGATCAAGAACATGCCAGGTCTCTAAATGAGAAGCTTTATAGGAAATGACATTCTTTGCAATCAGAATTCAGCCTCATGACAGCAATAGAAAGAGAACAACTCATTTTTAAATTGCAACATCATTACTATGAACGTGGAGGGAAGGCTAATAAGATCTTAGCTCAACAAATCCACAAGCAGGAAGCTTGCAAGGCCGTATCAGTAGTTACTGACACAGATGGAGAAAAAATCATTGACCATAAAAATGTAATACACATTTAGAAAATACTAGAAGTCCTTGTATTCTCTTATACTAGGGGGCTTCGCTCGCCAACCCCTGGCGTTGGGGCATGACAAAGAGTGAGATGTATGAATTAGATATAGAATAGTGTGCAGGTTTGGATAATGCGTATATAAATAAAAAATAGAGTGTTTGGCATAGAGTAATGTTTTATTGGAATATTTCTTTGTATACAACATTAGTAGTAAAGATGGTGTCTTGTCTTTGAATGAGTCTTCCTTGGCATGGATCATTTATAACTTTAACTTTAACGTCAGATGAACGTCGAACACGTGAGAAGGCAACATAAAGTTGTCCATGTCCAAAAACGGGTTCAGAGAGGTAGATGCCAACCTTGTCCATGGTTTGTCCTTGTGATTTGTTGATGGTCATGGCAAATGCAGGTTTAATGGGGAACTGTCGGCGTTTCAATGTAAAGGTAATTCTAGGTCAGAACTCGTAAGGTCAATTCTAGGAATGAGAACAGTATTGTTAGCATGTGAATCTGAAAGAACTGTTGCTTGAATAACATTGTGTGTCATGGTGTTGACGACTAACCGTGTGCCATTGCATAAACCCTGTTTAGTGTTAAGGTTTCTTAATAGCATGATTATTGTTCCGTTTTTAAGGGTAAGGTTGTGTTGTGGTCATCCGTCTGGGTTAATAGTGTTCAAATATTCTAAGGGGAAATTCAGATGTTCGTTGTCGTCATCAGAGTCAACTTTGTCAGAGCTTAGAAAGAGCCGTGTCTCTCCAAGAAGTAATGAAATGACCTGGTTATTAATGTGATTAACATTAATATTTTTTGGACATAATATAGTGCGTTGTGTTAATCACATATGCGAAAGCAGTATGGGCCATTGCCTTTTGGTGGCCTGATATGTACTCCGGTAGATGCAAAAGCAAATGAAGTATTGTAGGATCTAATGCAGTTCATAAAGTTTTTACTTTCAGGCACATCGAAGCTTCTGTAGATATTCAGGATATGAATGTAAAGGAGGCAGTCTAATCTGCCCCTTTTGACAACAACGTGTAAATTCATTATTTGTATTGTCAGTTGTTTCTTCTGGGAAGTTAAGTGAATGACAATGATTGCAAATGACATTCATTAATCCCAATGAATTTTCCTCAATAGTGGACTCATTATTGAAGGCGTTGTCAGCCAACTGGTGTAAGCGTTTAGCAGGTGTCTGGCATTGATGTCCGCGACGGGCATGTTTTGCTTGTGGTGTTTGAGTGCCGCGTTGTTGCATGTCCATTATTTGTGACGCGCTATTTTTGATTTTTAATTGATTCGTCTCCGCTTTGCGCAAAGTCCGTTTCACTCTACGTCGTGCATTGTTTGTATCGTGCCTTGTCCGTTTTTGTATGTCGGTCAGTTGAGCTTTCTGCTTTTGGAGTCTTGCTTGCTTGCCCAAAGGGATCTGGGCGGTCTCGTGGCCTGGAACCCCTACAGATTTTATTTTTTTTCTCCAGCCTTCTGGAGTTTTTTTTTTGTTTTTTCTGTCCACCCTGGCCATCGGACCTTACTCCTTTTTATGTTAACTAAGGTTGTCTTAATTTTAATTTCTTATTTGTCTTTTATTCTGCTTTTCTTCATTATGTAAAGCACTTTGAGCTACTTTTTGTATGAAAATGTGCTATATAAATAAATGTTGTTGTTGTTGTTTTGTGGCAGGTCATATGCGCGTTGTACACGTCTGCGTTCATTTATTCTGTCTCTTCGCTCCCTTTTTTGTATGTCTGAGATGCGAGCTCTTTCTTTTGAAATCGTGCTTGTTTCGATGCAGCACTTTGAGATGCGCGCTGTATGCGTCTACGTTCAATGTGTCTGTCCATTTGGGCACGTCTCTGTAACGGGGTTACTTGAGCTTTGCGTTTTTTGATCCGAGACATTTTTTCTCATGGAGTTTCCGAAGCGCGTTGTATGCGCCGCCGTGTATTTTTTTGTTTCATTCGTGTTCGTGTGTTTGGTCCCGTTATCCGATCCGAATCGTTTTGTACCCGTGACCGTGTATTCATGACTTGTTTGTTCCTCAGCGTGCGAAATATGGATAAGTAATAAGGAGGATCGCACTCACTGTTAATATGGAGCCTTTTCTGCAGTTGAACGGTTAATAGTGCTTTATTTTAAGGAGATCCACCTATGCTGCCTAGTGTGAAGGTGTTGAGATGACGTATGTTTAATATGGACGTTTCCTTTAGATATGTGGCTTTGGGTGTCACTTCTTATTGATGTGGGGGGGGGGGGGGGGGTGAGGATTGTTGTTGCGCGAGCGTCTTCTTTCTTTTTGTGTTCCAGGGGCTTGTTGAATCCCCCTCTTTGTGTGTGTCCCGTCCGTTGCTTGTAGGGTGTGTGGGGTGCTTTTGTGTTCATTTTTTTTTGTGTTCCAGGGGCTTGTTAAATCCCCTTCTTGGTGTGTGTCCCGTCCGGTGCCTGTAGGGGGGGGGGGGGCGCCTTGCTGTTGTGCGCGAGCGTCTTCTTTTTTTGTGTGTGTTAGTTTCGTGTGCAGTGTGTTTCGTGCGGCGCCTGCCTTTGACTACTTTTTTCTGTGCCTTTTCCTTTTTTATGTGCTTGCGGCGTCTCATTTCTTTGACTTCTTTTTTCTTTGCTCACTCCTTTTTTCTGTGGTCTTGTCCGCCTCTCGCGGCCCCTCATTTCTTGGGGCGCCTGCGCAGTACGTCTTTTTGCGGCTACGGCCCATGGCCGGATGTCCCTGCGTCCATCCGGTTTAGCATTCTCGGTTAGTAATATGGATTCTCATTTTAAAGAGAAGGGGCACAATCTAATGTGTTTTTCTGATGCATTACAGATACCATAGATAGATACTATCCGTGCAGAGGAACTGGATAAACCTGTGACACTCAGAATTACTAGATGCTATACACTCACTTCAGAGTGAGAAAGCAGCAGGCCCTGATGGCTACCCTGCTGAATGTTCTAACAATGTTCAATTAAGTTAGCTCCCCTATTATTAGCAACATTTAGGAAGGCCTAAGAGAAGGTTCATGGATGCGGTGAGAGAGGACATGCAGGTGATGTGTGTAACAGAGAAAGATGCAGAGGACAGAGAGATATGGAAAAAATTGGAGGCAGTTCTACCTCCAACTTTTCGCCAAGCAATAATTGCACTCTTTCCTGAAAAAAATAATAACTTATTGGTCTGTATGATACACAAAGTAATCTCACTTCTGAATAACGATGTCAAGATACTCTCATCTTCATTCTGTATTTTCATACCTGTTTTTCAAAATATAAAAAAGTTACATTGAACATTTTCAAATAAAATGTTTTTTGCAGTTTACAAAGCGCTTTTTTATTTTTATACATGTCAAGCTTGGGTCACAGAGTTTTATGAGAGACAGGAAGGCAAGTCCAGGTTTTCAAGAAAAATATAGGTATTGTACTTTATTACTGTATAGTAAAGGTAGGTACAGTCACAAGACTTCATTCAGAATAGGAACTTTTAGGATCCATGGCACAGGAGATTGTCCTGCTTTAGCTCCCATCTTCAGATTAGAAGAACACAGGTGCTTTGGAATCACTGACAATCTGTCTGGCAAAGACATATCAGGAGAGTGTGAGGACGAGCGGATGAAAATCTGGTGTGAAATGTTAAATACTGTGGGACAAGCACAGTACGTGGCAACCCTAATCCTGCAGAGGACAGCCAATTGTTTTGCCCTTGGTTTACTGTTTACCTGACACGGCAGAGCAGCTACAGAGCTGTCCTTGTGTCACTGCCGTTCGACAGGGCGAATTGCCTGGGGCCCTGGTCACAATACTATACGTAATTTTCCCCATATTCATTATAATGAAATTTCTGTTATAACGGAATGTTTTTTTTGGTCCCGTGAGTTTTCTTATAACAGTATTCCACCTGTAACTGTTAAAAAATATAGTGTGTTACAATCTGTGCATTACTTTTTCTTATTTTGCATGAAAACTGCATATTCAAATGACCAGTATTTGTTATTGAATCTTAAGTCCACATAGGAGCCTTCATTAAATGACCAGAAATACTGCTAAATTTGTTAATTTTCTTGTGTTTTATAAATACGCTTAGTCATTCATGTGCAGTGAAGTAAATAACATCCATCTCTTCTTTTTCCATCCTCAAACACAAACCCTCGAATATTTGCAGTATGAATACTGGCAGCTGCACCACAAAGGCACAGTGTTTCAAAATATCTTTAGCAAATAGCTGCACTGAATCTAGATGAATCTACACTGATACCTTTTTTGTATATGTTTCTGTTACTAGGCTGCACACAGCACACTCTTCTGCTTGGTTGTGTGGTTGTGTCCTGGAAAAGGCAGGCATACCATGTTTGCTCCTTGCCTTATACTCTGTGCTGCTGTGATAATCGCGGCCTCCCTGTGACCCTAAACTGGGTGGATTAAATTCATCCCTCAAGACATGCAGAATTAAATGTATGTGTATGACCTTTATTGAGTTATTTTCACTTGATTTCATGCTACATGAGTGTTTATGTTCTATCTCACTAGCTGTCAACAAACGGCTGGAGCACACATCAACAACAATAACAATAACTTGATAAATTTATAACTGTGATGCAGCATTATAATTTTCAACATACTATTCTACTATTGTATGTGATGTATGTTTTACTTTGAAAAGCCAAATAGCCATTTGAATCTTGCATCAGTGTGTACCTACTACAACTGTTGTTAGCACTGCCAATCTTCCAACATACGTGTGAGGTCCCCTGTCCCATTGTCTATTGCGGATGGCTTCATGCCTCATATTCATTCTTGAAGGAGGGGGTAGTTTTTAAGTCAGTTGTGTCTGGTGATATTTTAATGTTTACCATGGTTTTAAAGTACTTCACTTTTATATCTTAATAGAAAATGTTAAAAACAAGCACATTCTGGCAAACCTTTTCAAATAAGCTTCTTTTTGTCCATTAGTTAAAATCTTTCTTTTCCAATTGTATGGAGATGTGTTTGAATTGTTTCCATTTTTAGTCTCAGTGCATCATATACTGTATTTCAAGTTCAGGGTGCATTTTCAGAATGATTGTAACTCAAAGAACATAGTAAACTACAACTTAAGTTTAATCAGTAATTTATAAGTTTTCTCATAATCTGTCTAAACCATTGGAGCAACTTAAATTCTTTATAATCCACATAAATGAGTTAGGAAGTACATGGATTACTATGTTTCTCTAAGTGCTTCTTCAGCTGGCTACCTCTTTTTCCAACTGTAGCAACAGAAACAGAAAACATTAAATTCATTTTACAATAATTTTCTAAAGTTCCAGGCAAGATGGCAAATCAGGCACACCAAACATTACAAGTTAATTTGTGCGTTCACTACTTTTCTTCCAAATATTTCAGTTTTTTTCTTGCTGACATTTTAGAATAAATACCTTTACTACTTATTTTTTCAATATTAAATTGAAATATTAGGAGATGTCTAGTTAAAGCTTTTTATGGTTCTGTTGCTGAAGCACTCGCACTTTGGCTCTCAACTAAAATAAAATTGCACAACGTGTGTCAAACATACTGTAGCTAAAGCAGTTCAACTGAAAGTAGTAGAAATTAAAGAATGTAAAAGTAAGCTGGCTAATATGGATAAAGAGATTTCTTTCACTTGATGATAAAACAAAATATTGACCTTAAAGGAAGTGCTCATGATTTTGAGAGATATACACACCTGTGTAATCTTAAGATTTGTGGCTTACAGGAGAAAGAAAGGGAACATATTTCAGTGACAGTTTAGAAATTTTGATGAAATATTTACAAGATATCTTGTAATTATACAATTAACAGATTCTTGGCAACTTGCTCTGGATGTTGGTTAAAGATTTGCAAGGTTGTAAGGATTTAGGGATTGGCTTCACAGAGCAGATATACGAGGGTTGTCTGGGTTCCGCACGGAATTTTATCGTGTGTTGAGTGTCAGCCTGTTGAAACCTGTTATGCTGTGTAGAGGGATTATTCAAGTGGTTGCATGTTTTTGTTCAGATGTTTTGCTCCCTCTCTTCCTTCAGAATAAACACAAGAAGCAAACGAATTGAGAGTGCGCAGCCGGTGCTAGCGGCGAAGCTCCTGACTCCGTGCGTGCGTGACTTTCGAAAGTGATTTTTTACGACTTTTCTGATGGTTTAATCCGCTCGGTGGAACGCACCATGTTTGCCATCTTTTTCAACATTGATGGCATTGTCGCGTCAATTCCGCTGATGGAGAGGAAAACTGTGACCTCTGAGTGGTACACCACTCAGTGCCTGCCTGACATTTTTTCTGCGATGGCTAGAGGCCGGTCCAAGAACTTGCGAAGGCACTTTTTGCATCATGACAATGCGCCAGCCCACATGGCTAATGCGACGAAACATTTCATTGAAGACAGTAGTGTCAAAGTTTTGAACCCACCACCCTACTCGCCTGATCTTGCACCATGTGACTTTTGGCTCTTCCCGAAGGTGACAGAACCCCTGCGAGGCCACAACTTCGAAACTCGAGAGGAACTGATTGCAGCTGTCAAAGAACAGCTGGAAAACCTCCCAAAGACAGCCTTTCGCGAGTGTTTTACGGCGTGGGTCAGAAGAGCCCAAAAATGCACTGATGTTGGCGGTGAATACTTGGAAAAAAAAGTATCAAAGTACATGAGAAAAATAGAAAAAAAAAATCCTTGGCTACTTATTTCAAGTGATTCCGCGTGGAACCCAGACAACCCTTGTATCTATATTACTAACCGAGAATGGTAAACTGGATATGGATGCAGGTACATGCCCGTGGACACAGGAGACATAGTGCGCAGGCGCCACACAAAGCCCCCCTCCCCAGAGTGAAACGGGAGAGACTACGAACGTGCGCAGGCGCCACACAAATCCCCGAACCGTGAAACGGGAGATAAGTAATATGGAAGCAGGTACATACCCATGGACGCAGGGGACATAGTAAAACAAGAGCAGTCAACGCCCCGCCCCAGAGTGAAACGGGACACACTACGGAGTCCACAAAGGCTCATACATCAAACCCGAGATGGTACGGACACGCGTCTGAAACCGCGGAAGCAAAACTGTCTCGGCTCCAAAACCAAACAGCTCAACAACTAACACAGCTACAACAACGAGCCCGTGTGGACAGATCTAATGAACGTAGACACCTACAACGCGCGTCTCAAACTGCGGAGGCAAAGCAGGCACGGGTTCAAAACGAAACAGCTCGAGTGACCGAGATACAAACACACGCCTGCCTGGATATAATTAACTCTTTTAGGGCGGATGTCGACTTTTGTCAACAGGAGGGGTTGAAGGCGAATGTCAAGTCGACATCCAGGGATAGGGGGCGACAATCAGCTGTTAATGGTGACAAATCTCACTGTCACGTCACAGGCATTCCCTCTGTGCTTGGAGGAATGCTAGACTCGTTGACTCGGCAAATAAACATTGCGTGTGCGTGAGTTGCGAAATGTAAACAAAGGCAAGATGGCACCGACATGTGAAAAGGCAGCGAAGCAAGTGCAGAAAAGAAAACACTCGGCAGGCGATGTTTTGCGCATTATCGCGGAGTCGGACTCTTGATTTTTCAGAATCGGACTTTATTGGCAGTGATCAGGAGATCGAGCAAGAGAGTTAGAAGCAGGCATCAGCTGATCAGACACCAGCCAATGCCGCGCCAGCGGATCTGCTGCCAGTTGAGTGCCTTCGCGCAGCCGATGCATCTACGGCAGAGTTCGCATGGGATAAATACACATACATTGATCCGTTGAGAGCTGATCTGGCTACCGGAGTTTACAAGACGGCATGGCTTGCTGTTGGACACGACAATCACCAGCTGCTGTACTTCAGGCTGCTCTCTCCTGATGCTGCTTTTCAGCTATTGTCAGACGAGACAAACAGGTAGGCAGAGATTTTTTTTTGAATCGCGGGCTGCGTTTTCATCGCATTCTCATTTTTTCAAAGTGGAAACCCACAACGAAAGACGAGATGAAGCGCGCTGTGGCATTACAAATAGAGATGGGACAGAACTGGTGATATAACTTCAGGGAGCATTGGTCCAAACGTGTTTTGTCCCCTGGTGGCTTAGGTACGTGCTGCTGCAAAGTTTTATTCACTTCTGTAATAAACAGAAGCAAATCCCATGGGGTGAGCCAGGCTATAATGCCATACATAAAGTTCATAAAGTTTCAGAAGATGAAAAGAGGTGACAATACGGTTTTCATGCAGGCAGAAAACTTGGTGGCAGTGGCATGGCACGATGGCAAATGGGTGACTTGTCTCTCTACAGTACACACTAACAATATATGTTAGAAAGTGCAGCAACAGACAATTGAAAAATAGGCACCAAAGCAACACATATTGTAAAGAGTGCAATGTGGCAATGACTGAAATTGGCTGCTTTGAGCGAGATCAGACTTTGCTGTGTAAAATGTATGTGATATGTATGTGAAATCATAGAGTATGCAGGCTCATACAACATGCAAGACAGTAACATTTGTCAAAAGTAAATTTTTTTGTTGATTTGATGTGTTAAACAATTGCTTTGTGTTCTTTTTAAAAAATGTTAGTTTTTGGAAAAATATTCAGCCCTGGGAGAAAAGAAACAAAAAAAATTTGCCCTAAAAGAGTTAATGAACGCAGGTGCCTACAACGTGCGTCTGAAATGCCGCAAACTAGGCAGACACGGCTCCAAAAAGAAAGAGCTCGACTAACCGAGATACAAAGTGAAACGGGAAACACTACGGAGTCCGCAGTGGTCCACAATGCACCGTATTAACAGTGGGGGGCCCCAGAGTGACACAGACGAACGGTCCGTATTAAACATACGTCATCCTCACACGTCCAAACTATACAGCATAGGTGAATCACATTACAGTGATGCATTATTAACAGTACGGTAAAGATCACCGCATCGCAAACAAATGGAAATTATTACTCGAAAAAAGGAAAATATAATCACCACGGACCAGGTGTCAGTGAAACAAAAGCAGGATAAAGCGAGGTCAGAAATGAAAGACAGAGTAGAAAACAAAGTAAAACGTCATAAAGAGGTTATTACTAACGGTACACAACGGAGAACTACTGGAGTCACAATCACGTCTCCAAAACTGTACAGCTCCACAATACACGTAGGCGCCTACAATGCGCGTCTGAAACCGTGGAAGCATAACTATCTCGGCTCCAAAACCATACAGCTCCACTAACGGAGCTACAGAAACAAGCCCGCATAGACACATGCAATGAACATGGACGCCTACAACGCGCGTCTCAAACCGCAGAAGCAGGGCAAGCACGGGTTCAAAACAATGCAGGCTCCAAATTCAAAACCAATGCAAAAGCTTAAAAAAAAACGTAGGCACGAAACACATGCAGAGCAAGATACAGAATATGAAAGCAGAAATAAACGACAGTGTCAAGACAACCAAAGTAAACATTGCATTAGCGCAAAGAAAGAGAAATACCACACATGCATTTATTGGTTACTTTGCAAAAGAAATTATTGACCGCTGATGATGTGGATTGTTTGGTCTGTGCTGAAATGCTAAACAGAGAAACCAATCCTGAATAATTGGTACAAAGTCATGAAACACATCAAACGGACCTCATTTAAAAGATTCAGCACATTGGGACTTGAAAGATACCAAATATTGTTTTTACAGAGGTTCACAAATAAAAGTGAAACTAATGAAATACCAACAATTCAAAGACATAAACAGCAAACGGGGGTTGGCGAGCGAAGCCCCCTAGTAGCATATAATTCTGCATGGCTTAAGATTCAAGAACAGCAGACCTGCACAGACAAAGTGTGAATATTGAGTTTTGCATGCAAAATTTTATTATGCTTGATTTAGTTTTGAAAGTCAACATGTTTTTAATTAGAAACTATTTTTTTTCTTTTGTAGGACCATTGACTTTTTCACCTTATCTCTGCTATTACAGTTACTGTTTTGTAGTATTGTGGCATTTATTAAAATTTTTATTATTATAATTTAGGTGAGATTTGTGTTCTTTAAGTCTTAATTTTGTTTGCTTTCTTTAAATACTACAGTAGGAATCAGAAGGATGATATCAAAAGGAAATCTTTTGTATTTTTTTTGTAAAGATTCAAAAAAATGTTGTATATGGTTTGTATTTGCAGTAAATACATGAGCAGTAAACTGTTGATTTATATTGAATTTTAAGAGGTTAACTTTAGTATATTGGCAAAAGTGTTTAATTACTCAATTTATATTGAATTTTAAGAGGGTAACTTTATTACATTGGCAAAATGTTTAGTCACTTATGTACAAGGTGTCCCATGGTGGGGCATCACCATATTTCAAACTTGTTTGTGTATGTTGCAATAAAACCACAAGTAAATCAAAAGCAGTCGTCTTCTTCTTCTTCTTCTTTCGGCTGCTCCTGTTGCCACAGCGGATCATCTTCTTCCATATCTTTCTGTCCTCTGCATTCAAAGCAGTAATGGTGTTTTTACATACAAAGGGTGTCTTCTTTCAAATAAATCACAAGTTTCCATGTTGTCTAGTCTCTTTTTTATTATTAAATATGCTGAGGTTCAGAACATTCTAATGATGTATAGTTGTCTATAATTGGTCAATTGTAATACATATCACAGCTGTTTCCGTAAATGGCAGCAAATATGTTGTTGTGTGTAACAGCACACAACAGCACTGCATCGTTCCCAGCAAGCATAGAACGTGAGGCAAGAACAACCCCTCGACATGATGCCAGCTTATCGTTACTGCTGTGCTGCCGTGCCCCCATATGTTTATTGTTTAACAGTACACAGTAGAGGTGGGCGGTATGACCAAAATTCTATATCACGGTATTTTTCTAAATTCTGCCTGTTTCACGGTATTAGACGGTATTTTTTTCCCCCATGCATGAGTGGATGTTAACCACATTTTCCACTAAAATTACTGCAGTAGACTGGCTAAGAATAACCTATTCGACTGTTATGAGAATTGTACATTGTACAAAAAGACATTTTAATGTGCACACAAGTATTAATCCAGACTTGCATGGCCCCATAAAGTGATAGTTTTCAAGGGGGTGGCACTAAAGAGAAGGAATCACATTGCATGACAGATGCAGTCAAAATATAGAACCTTTAATTGAACAAATTTTGCAAAAGCTTAAACTATGATTTTGACAACATATTTTCAACCATCCAAAGAGGCATTTAGACTTAGTAAAATATCCAGAGGTGGTTGTCAAAAGTTGGATTGCACTGAACACGTCTTAGAAAAGGAATAAATAGTAAATATTTTTTGTAAACCAACTATACTTTCTGTTAATGTTAATAATCTCTGTCCACTGACACGTTAAAGTGACTTTTTAAACAATTTTACCATCATTAAACTGCATAATATTTAAACTAATAAATAATAACAATAAAATACATAATAGTATTACTGATAGTTGCACCATTACTTCAAGGCATTAATATGGACCTTGCTTCAAGCTAAGCTATATATATAAATAATAAAAACTGCAACTTGCATTTATAATGCTGTTTGTGGTATAGCCCTATGGAAGCGCATTAGGGCCACTGTGAAGAAAAAAAAAAATGGACACAGAAAAAAAAAAAAAACTCTACGTCGAGAATAAATTCGACACGTTGACTATGTCAAGATTAAAGTCGACATTTCCACTTTATTCTCAGTTTATTTTATAATTAAAGTAGAATGTTGTAAACTAAACTTCATCCTAAAATCAATGTTTAATTTACTAGATTTTCTCAAACCCCGTCACAAGTTAATGCAGCACATCAAATACTTTGTGTTAAGTGTTCCCCGACCCAGTCGTTAATCACTATGCTTCTTAAACTGACTTCCTCCGCACTAAGAGCAGGCACCTGCAGCAATTGCCGCACAGAATCCATTCACTTCATGATATTCCTGCTCTCTACCAAAACCCCAATTCCTATCTTTTCTTTTTCTTTCTCCACATTACCAATCACCACACGATAAACGTCTTTGTGAAATTAAAACTAGTTATTAACTTAGCCAACGGATTGTTCAGAACTTTAAAAATATCTTCGTTATACATGTTTAATTATGCCATACATTCAGAGTTGCGCCCATCTCCAAACGAGTCACCAGCACATAGCAGGAGGAATACAAGCAAAACATATACACTAGCAAGTACAAAAACAAGTACAACTTGGCTTGCAGTATTATCTAGTAGTATAGAAACAGTATTTACACATCTGACCTTTTAAAACTAAAGTATCTCCAGGCAACGGACGTGACTCCTTTTTTTCGGCAAAAGTTCTTCTGTTCATCATGTTCAACTTTACTTTTAGTTCAGTTTCGGAATGCTCTCTGTCCATTTTCACCGCGCGGCATACCTATGCTACCGCCCACTATTTGGTGGTGTAGCAGTGAAAAAGAGCCCTAGTGCAACAAATCTGTGTTTAGCGGTGTAGCAGTGAAAAAGGTCCCCACTTGAACAGTTTCCCGCCATGTTCCGAACGTCATTTAGGCAATTTAAACTGGTGTTGCGGTATAAGAAAAATCCATATCATAAAAAAAATAAACGGTTTTCGGTATGAACCGGTATACCGCCCAGCACTAGTAACAGCTCATCTTTAAACACTGTTACACATCATTATACTCAAAGCTTGAGTTAGATTCGGAGGAAAATTTTGATTTTATTGAGACGACCATGTCAAAAAAAAAAACTCAAGGTTACGCTTAATTTGTAAGCACTTTTTATTATGATGTTGAAGCATTGTGGTGTGCAGTTTTACAGTTCAAACATAGTAGGTTCAATTACCATCCCCAAAGGCTATCTGCCTCCCTATGCTAGATTTCTGTATAGTGCTCTTTCAGTTTCATCTTGGAGTACACCAGCAGCATTTCTTAGCATACCAATGAGTAATTGTTATGCTGTACTTGTGCCTCTTGAAGTTTTACGTGAAGCACTTGATGAAGCTGGTATGAAAATGTATGTATTTTGTGGCCACTTAGGGGCTTTGCAGCACCCCAACTGCACAGACGCAAGTCCCAGAATAATACAGAAGGTTTATTTTCACCAATACCTTACAAAAAGGTTCAACAGTTGCATAAACGCAGCTTGGCAGAATTCTCTCTCTTTGTCTCCTCCACACCTCCCAGGCGAGATTTGTCCATCCTTTACACCAGACTCCAACTCTCCTGGATGAGGTTGAATGGCTCTTTAATCTTGGATCCAGGAGTACTTCCAGTGCTTGGACATACCCCGATGGAAGTCCCATAAAGTAGGGAGCATAACTCCCTGCAACTCCCTCTAGCGGCACCCACGGACCCAAGCAAGGCTGCCCCACTGGACTACAGTTTCCAGCATTCCCTGCAGGCATCTGAATGGGTAATGAACCCAAGGGATGCTGCCATCTAGCAGTTTGGGTGAGCATACAGCTTTGAAACAGAGCGTCTCCCTTGATCTCTCCATTATATTGGCCCCCGGCCGGTTAAGGGAATGGGGCCAATCCTTGTCAGGATACCAGATTATGTATGTTGTCTTTTACAATGTACAGTACTTTACGTTTAATTTCTGGAATAAAGTAATTAAAAAGCCAGATCATGTCAAGTTTGGGAGCATGCACTGGTACAGCGTTTTGCCACACTCACCACATGACGAAACCGCTCGTGATCGGGGTTGACAACACGTAGACACGTAGTCCAGTCCCACCCCCCAGGAATGACCATCTATCTGCCTCAACCAGGCTTTACTTGTGTGTGCTCTTGGCCTGGTCCAGCCTCTCAGGTCCTCAACAATGTGGATCCACCGAGCCAGATCATCCTTTGGGAATTGCTCCACGTGGCCATAGTGCCGTAACTGACACTCCCTCACAATGCAGGTAATGTGCCTCATTCCGGACTCTGTGAGCAACCACTCATTCGACACAAAGTCAATCTAGTGGTACCCAAGAATTCTCCAAAGAGACACAGTATCGAAGGAGTCCTCAGGTGACTGGATAGCGTCTGTGTCTCACAACCATATAGCAAGACATGTCTGTGCAAAATGACAAATAAAAAAGCCATCCATCCATCCTCTTCCGCTTATTCGAGGTCAGGTCACAGGGGCAGCAGCTTGAGCAGAGACACCCAGACTTTCCTCTCCCTGGCCACTTCTTCTAGCTCTTCCAGAAGAATCCCGAGACGTTCCCAGGCCAGCCGGGAGACATAGTCCCTCCAGCGTGTCCTGGGTCTTCCCCGGGGCCTCCTCCCGGTTGGACATGCCCGGAACACCTCACCAGGGAGGTGTCCAGGAAGCATCCTGATCAGATGACTTCTCTCGATGCAGAGGAGCAGCGGCTCTACTCTGAGCCCCTCCCAGATGACAGGGCTTCTCACCCTATCTTTAAGGGAGAGCCCAGACACCCTGCGGAGGAAACTCATTTCAGCCGCTTGTATTCGTGATCTCGTTCTTTCGGTCACTACCCATAGCTCATGACCATAGGTGAGGGTAGGAACATAAATCGACTGGTAAATTGAAAGCTTTGCTTTACGGCTCAGCTCCTTTTTCACCACGACAGACTGATGCAGAGCCCGCATCACTGCAGACGCTGCACCGATCCGCCTGTCAATCTCACGCTCCATTCTTCCCTCACTTGTGAACAAGACCCCAAGATACTTGAACTCCTCCACTTGAGGCAGGATCTCGCTCCCAACCCTGAGAGTGCACTCCACCCTTTTCCAGCTGAGGACCATGGTCTCAGATTTGGAGGTGCTGATTCCCATCCCAGCCGCTTCACATTCAGCTGCGAACCGATCCAGAGAGAGTTGAAGATCACGGCCTGATGAAGCAAACAGGACATCATCGGCAAAAAGCAGTGGCCCGAATATTTGTGCTTGGATAAAACTACTGTATACCAGTCCAGAAGCTTCAGTTTGTATTAATAAAATTTGCTCAGACTACTTTAAACTAGAACGTGGTACCAGACAAGGATGTCCCTTGTCGCCACTGTTGTTTGCAATCGCTATTGAACCACTGGCGGTTCGCTGCCGAAATTCTTATCAGATAAAGGGGATTGTCAGAGAAGGACCGGAACAGAAAATTTCTCTATATGCAGATGATATGGTCTTATATATATCGGACCCAGAAAACACTGTCCCTGCTGTTTTAACAGCACTAACAGAATTTCAAAAGATATCTGGTCTTAGAATTAATCTGAATAAAAGTATACTCTTTCCAGTGAACTCACAAGCATATAATATTAGATTAGACACCCTACCTTTTACCATAGCAGATCAGTTTAAATACATAGGGGTAAATATCACAAGTAAACATAAAGCTCTTTATCAACAAAATTTTGGCGTCTGTATGGAAAAAATTAAGCAAGACTTGCATAGATGGTCAACCCTTCATCTCACTCTAGCCGGAAGAATTAACATTGTTAAGATGAATATCCTTCCTAAACTTCTCTTTTTATTTCAAAACATTTCAATATATATCAATAAATCGTTTTTTAAACAGTTAGATTCAATAATAACCTCATTCATTTGGAACTCAAAACACCCACGTATCCGAAGAGCGACCCTACAAAGACCTCAGGCAGAAGGTGGCATGGCTTTACCTAATTTTCAGTTTTATTACTGGGCAGCAAACATACAAGCCATAAAAACCTGGACACAAATAAATGCACATACCCAGGCTTGGTCTGCAATAGAAGTAAAATCCTGTAGTACTTCTTTATATTCCCTGCTCTGCTCTCCAATAAATGAAAGTTATCGCAAATATACTAATAACCCAATTGTGCTTTACTCACTCAGAATATGGAACCAAATTAGGAAGCATTTTAAGATGGAAAATCTTTTATCAGTGGCACCTCTGCAAGGGAACCATCTCTTTCAACCTTCGCAAGTATATCCAGTTTTTAATACCTGGAAAAGTTTTGGGATTAAAATGCTCAGAGATCTTTATATAGACAACATATTTACATCTTTTGAACAATTACGTTCAAAATTTAACCTCCCAGCTACACATTTCTTTTACTATCTTCAAATTAGAAATTTTGTTAAACAGAAATTGCCCGATTTCCCCCACCTTGCACCCTCCACAATGCTGGAAAAAATACTGCTCAATTCCGAGGAAACAAACACTATTTCCGCAATATATAAAATCTTATTAGAGTCCCTACCTTTCAAAGACCTAAGAGGACATTGGGAAGAAGATCTCTTAATCAATATATCAGAAAAGGAGTGGAAGGTAGCAAAGCAGAGAATTCACTCGAGTTCTATATGCGCAAAGCATAGAATTATTCAACTAAAAATTATATATCGAGCTCATCTGTCTCGCTTAAAACTGTCCAAAATGTTTCCAGGCCAGGATCCAACCTGCGAGCGCTGCAACCAAGCTCCTGCCTCGCTGGGTCACATGTTCTGGGCCTGCACCAAACTAACATCATTTTGGACAAAAATTTTTAAGTGCCTCTCAGACAGCCTTAGTATCACAATCCCTCCTAACCCACTAACAGCTGTGTTTGGTGTCCTTCCAGATGGACTGGAATTGGAGAAGGACAAGCAAACGGTAATTGCATTCACTACACTCTTGGCACGCAGACTTATTTTGTTAAATTGGAAGAATCCTAATTCTCCTCTTATAAGTCAGTGGGAAACCGATGTTTTATATTATTTGAAATTGGAAAAAATCAAATTTTCAGTTAGAGGATCTGTACAAAATTTTTTCAAAACATGGCAGGATTTAATCAATATTATTTTAGAATAAGAGAAATAACTATTATTGCATTTAACTCCCTTCTCCATCTCTTATTTATATAGATATTTACTTCTCCCCTTCTTTTGTCTAATGTTGCCTTATTAAAAAGCTTAAAGAAATTTTCCTTTAGCTAAGGTCTCCTTCTCAGGGGTGGGGTTTGATTTGTTTTCAAATTTGTTGGGTTATAAATTGATCTGTTTGTATGGAATGATTACAATGAAAATTAATAAAATAAAAATATTAAAAAAAAAAAAAAAAAAAGCAGTGACCCAATCCTGAGTCCACCAAACTGGACCCCCTCAACATCCTGGCTGCGCCTAGAAATTCTGTCCATAAAAGTTATGAACAGAATCGGTGACAAAGGGCAGCCCTGGCGGAGTCCAACTTTCACTGGAAACGGGTTCGACTTACTGCCGGCAATGCGGACCAAGCTCTGACACCAGTTGTACAGGGACCGAACAGCCCTTATCAGGGGGTCCGGTACCCCATACTCCCGGAGCACCCCCCACAGGATTCCCCGAGGGATACAGTCGAACGCCTTTTCCAAGTCCACAAAACACATGTAGACTGGTTGGACGAACTCCCATGCACCCTCCAGGATTCTGCTAAGGGTGTAGAGCTGGTCCACTGTTCCGCGACCAGGATGAAAACCACGCTGTTCCTCCTGAATCTGAGGTCCGACTATCCAACGGACCCTCCTTTCCAGAACCCCTGAATAGACTTTTCCAGGGAGGCTGAGGAGTGTGATCCCACTGTAGTTGGAACACACCCTCCGGTCCCCCTTCTTAAAGAGGGGGACCACCACCTCGGTCTGCCAATCCAGAGGCACTGTCCCTGATGTCCATGCGATGTTGCAGAGACGTGTCAACCAAGACAGCCCTACAACATCCAGAGCCTTGAGGAACTCCGGGCGTATCTCATCCACCCCTGGGGCCCTGCCACCAAGGAGTTTTTTGACCACCTCGGCGACCTCAGTCCCAGAGATGGGGGAGCCCACCTCCGAGTCCCCAGGCTCTGCTTTCTCATTGGAAGGCATGTTAGTGGGATTGAGGAGGTCTTCAAAGTATTCCCCCCACCGACCCACAATGTCCCGAGTCGAGGTCAGCAGCGCACCATCCCCACCATATACAGTGTTGACACTGCACTGCTTCCCCCTCCTGAGACGCCGAACGGTGGACCAGAATCTCCTCTAAGCCGTCCGAAAGTTGTTCTCCATGGCCTCCCCAAACTCCTCCCATGCCCGAGTTTTTGCCTCAGCAACCACCAAAGCCGCATTCCGCTTGGCCTGCCGGTACCTATTAGCTGCCCCCAGAGTCCCACAGGACAAAAGGGACCGGTAGGACTTCTTCTTCAGCTTGACAGCATCCCTCACCGCCGGTGTCCACCAACGGGTTCGGGGATTGCCGCCACAACAGGCAGCGACCACCTTACGGCCACTGCTTCGGTCAGCCGTCTCAACAATAGAGGCACGGATCATGGCCCATTCGGACTCAATTTCCCCCACCTCCCTCGGGACGTGGTCGAAGTTCTGCTGGAGGTGGGAGTTGAAGCTACTTCTGACAGGGGGCTCTGCCAGACGTTCCCAGCAGACCCTCACAACACGTTTGGGTCTACCAGGCCTGACCGGCATCCTCCCCCACCATTGAAGCCAACTCACCACCAGGTATGCCCAAACGTGTTGTGAATAAAAAAGCCACAGCAACAAAAATAAATAAACATTTATGGTGCAGTTGCAACAAAAGGCACAAGAAGAAGGGTTAGTGCAGCACAAAAACCCCAATCTATTGCACAAAGCGTAAGGTTGTTTTTTGGTATACAGAAATTCTTTCAAGAACTGGCGTGAAAAATAATTTTGAAAGTAAAGGTTTGGATGGGTATGTTAATTATACATACTTAGTTACAAGTTATTTACTTCCTGCTTCAGAGTAATATAAAGTGTTTGTGTGAATATGTATTTTTTCTTAAAAAAAATATATAACTGCAACTTATATACTTGTTTTGAGAAATTGTTTAGGTGCAAGAGACTAAATGTTTCTAAAAAGGGACTCACTGTTTCTAAACAAGGGGGCACCTTGTGCCAAAAGGTATACATTTCCAGTGCTAATGAGTGTGATATCTAAATTTGGCACAATGGTAGCTGACTGATTGGGACACAAAAGAAAACTGATTCCAGGGTTCTGCATCATAAACCAGATTTTAAACTGGATTTTTGCATCATGACTGTATATACTGAATAATCTAGTTTTTTTTTTGAGAGTGCTTTGAAGAAGCTGTTGTTACGGTTCTGCCTTTGACTGGTCTGATAGCGGTCATGAGACATTGTATCTTTGATTTCTGGTACAACAAATAGTTCTGGGCAGGCATCAGCCACACCGCTGCTCTTGTGAAAAGAATATGGAAATAAATGCCATTAACTCAGAGAGGGAGAGGCAAGAGAGAATAAAACTGAATAATAAAAAAACAAGCGCTAACTTTTACAAGTAGCCAAAATTTACGCTGGTATTACAGACTCAAATCAAATAATAATAATAATAAGTGTTTAACTCATTGACAGCCATACATAAATGTTTTTTTTTTCTTTGGTTATATTCTTGAATAAAAGTGCAGTATTCATTTGATATTTGGACTAAAGTCTTCACACATTATACACTTCATGTCATTATTAGTATTACATGAAAAACGTTTTTGCTTTAGGTATGTGTTCAGCATTTCTTGCATTTCCTTTCATCCTACACTTACCCAGATCTTTGTAGACACGGAACACACATGAAATGCATGTATTCCAAATAATGATATGCTGTATTATTTACCATAACAACAAAATACATAATAATAACAATAAAATACATAATAGTATTACTGATAGTTGCACCATTACTTCAAGGCTTCAAGCCCAGGTGCATTACACAGTATTCACCAAATTAAAATAAAACAAGTGCAACTTGGTGATGACATCTTACCAACTGTACCTATCATTTAGGCAAACTGCATTAATATGGACCTTGCTTCAAGCTAAGCTATATACATAAATAATAAAAACTGCAACTTGCATTTATAATGCTGTTTGTGGTATAGCCCTATGGAAGCGCATTAGGGCCACTGTGAAGAAAAAAAAATATGGACACAGAAGAAAAAAAACAAACTATACGTCGAGAATAAATTCGACACGTTGACTATGTCAAGATTAAAGTCGACATTTCCACTTTATTCTCATAGTTTATTTTATACTTAAAGTAGAATGTTGTAAACTAAACTTCATCCTAAAATCAATGTTTAATTTACAAGATTTTCTCAAACCCCATCATATGTTAATGCAGCACATCAAATACTTTGTGTTAAGTGTTCCCCGACCCAGTCGTTAATCACTACGCTTCTTAAACCGACTTCCTCCGCACTAAGAACAGGCGCCTGCAGCAATCACCGCACAGAATCCATTCACTTCATGATATTCCTGCTCTCTACCAAAACCCCAGTTCCTATCTTTCCTTTTTCTTTCTCCACATTACCAATCACCACACGATAAACGTCTTTGTGAAATTAAAACTAGTTATTAACTTAGCCGACGGAGTGTTCAGAACTTTAAAAATATCTTTGTTATACATTTTTAATTATGCCATCCATTCAGGGTTCCGCCCATCACAGCAAACATTGTGTGCAAGGCAGGAGTCGCCAGCACATCGCAGGGTGAATACGAGCAAAACATACACTAGCAGGGTCAATATAGCATAACAAAACCCCACATCCTACATGACTTTGAAAGGAAACTGAAGCATGCCGAGTAAACCCACCAGAAAAACATGCAAATTCAGGGAGACCCCCTTGCTGCCAGGCAGCAGTGCAACGTACACGCCACCGTGTCCCCACATGATTAATACATACTTTAATGCATTTCATCATGAAAAAGATATCAAGTATTTATCTTAGTATTCTAAATGTTCTGAGAGCAGGAATATCATTAAGTGAATGTGTTCTGTGCAGCGATCGCTGCGGGTGCCTCCTCAGTACAAGAGGAAGTCAGTTTAACAAGCACGTACCGATTTAACATGGCTCCGGGAACACTTAACACAAAGAATTTAATGTGCTATATAACTTATGACGGGGTTTGAGAAAATCTAGTAAATTAAATATTCATTTTACGATGAAGTTTAGTTTACAATGTACTACTTTAATGACAAATTACGAGAATAAAGTCAACATGTCGATTTTAATCTTGACATAAACGTCAAGAATAAAGTCAACATGTCGACATTATTCTCATCATAAGCGTCGAGATTAAAGTGGAAACGTTGAGAATAAAGTCAACATGTCGTCACACTATTACACAGTATTGAAAACAAATAAAACAAGTACAACTTGGCTTGCAGTATTATCCAGTAGTATAGAAACAGTATTTACACATTTGAACATAATGATCCACATCCGACCTTTTAAAACCAAAGTATCTCCAGGCAACGGACGTGACTCCTTTTTTTCGGCAAAAGTTCTTCTGTGTGACCATGTTCAACTTTATTGTCAGCTACAGCTTCAGTTTCGGAATGTTCTCTGTCCATTTACAGAGCGCAATACCTACACTGTCTATTTAGCGGTGTAGCAGTGAAAAAGAGCCCCCGTGCAACAACTCTGTGATTAGCAGTGTAGCAGTGAAAAAGGTCCCACTTAAACAGTTTCCCGCTGCGCCACTTTCCGAACGTCGTTTAGGCAATTTAAACCGGTGTTGCGGTATAAGAAAAATCCATATCATAACAAAAATTAAAAACGGTTTTCGGTATGAACCGGTATACCACCCAGCACTAGTACACAGTATTTAAATTAACAATTTATCTGTAAAATGTACTATTCATACTTCAATGCATTTCATCATAATAATGATATCAAGTATACATCCTAGTATTCATACAGCTCACAACTCCAAAAAGATATCGGTTGGATATCTAAATCAACTTAGAAGCCAGTCATAATCATCTGTAAATACACGCTCTCTTCTATTGAATTGAATTCCTTTATTGTCAATGTATGGTACAGTGAGATTCAATATGCAATTCCTCCATAATCCAATTTTCCTATAAAATGATGATAATAATAATAATACAATAAAGAAATGAAAAATATACAATATGAAAGCAAAAGTACAATATAGATGTACATGTAATGCAGATGCAAATGGTTCATAAAGTGGCTCAGGTTGTGCAATATTACAGTTGTAGTACAACTTTTTGACATTGAGGTAATTGTAAATATAAATACAAATAGGTCTACTGGGATCACTTGATGGATTTGTAGGGTGTGTTTTTAAGCCTTGAGGCCTGTTTAGGAAAGGCTCTGAAGCATTTGCCAGATGGGAGAAGTTCAAATAGGATGTGGCATGGGGGAGTGGAATTCATGCAGATGCTGGTGGCTTTCCTGAAGCAATGTGTGCTATAAGTGTCCTCCAGTGCTGGAAGCTGTACCCTAATAATCCTCTGCTCTTTTGACACATCTCGCTGTAAAGCTTTCCGATTGGCTGCTGTGCAGCTGTAATACCACACACAGATGCAATGGGTTAAAATATTGTCATTGATGCACTGAGAGCAACAACGGTACCAGCTCTGGTATTTGGAATAGTATGGCCATTCCATGCACATTTATATTGTTACAGAATGTTTACAATCAAGTGCTTTAAATTTGTAAATGATATACAATTAATTTCGATGTATTTGATAAAGCCCATGACATGTATGTGAATCTAAAAAAGAAGGGAGACTGCACAGAAACCGTAGAACTGCTTTGATGCTGGATGCCATCCATTTGCAAAACAGAGCAGAAATGTGTGTACACATGGTGTGAAGCCGTCATGAAAGTGTCAAGTTTAGTTTTTATACATCTCAAATTAAGTGTGGAAACAGGCATGCACAACATTTTTGTGTGTACACCCCGTTTATACATGATACACCTGGGCATGATTAATGATAGAAGTTTTAAAAGCAACAAATAATCTCAGACACTTGTGAGCTTTCTTGATATATATTAACCCCTCATATTTTTAAACTTGCTTTCCAGTTCCTTGACTGTAACCTACACTGTTTTCTTGACATGTAATTGAAGGTTGTCTCTAAAGTTGCTGAGACTTATGCCTTTGAGTTGGATATTCTGAAAGGTAATGCCTCTATTGGTACTACTCACTGACTTTCCTTGCTTTTTAGTTTTCAGTCTGTCTGAGATCTTTGCGTTATCCTAGGGCGCCTTATTTTAATGATGAGCGAGTGATTCTAGCCTTAGTGTGCTGCAGAAACTCCTGTAACTTTCCATTCCTTAATGGTCTATCTGATACCCCCGTGAATGTGAGAAAACAGCACTGCATAGCTGCTGCAGTTTGAGACAGAATCAAAGAAGGCAATAGGCACGCATTTCTACAGCTCTGCTCCAGCTGTGGAAATAAGTTTCCCCCACTGGATGAGACAGAAGGCCACAGTATATATGAAAGTGATAAAGAAGACTTTCTACAAGCTTTTAAAATACATTTTGAAGAATTTTAGCTGTTCATTGTCTATGCAACAGACGGGGGCACGCATTTCTACAGCTCCGTTGCAGCTGGGGCAATAAGTGTCCTTTCCAGTGGATAGGACAAAAGGGCACAGTAGAGAAAAAAGTGATTCTTTAAAATAGATTTAGCTCCATTTTAGCTTTCCAGTGTTCATTTTGTAAGCAGAAGGGCATTTCCACTACAAAAGCTAAGCTGTGGAAAATTAATGTCTTTTAAAGTGGGTGGGATAAAGAGGCACATTAAATATTGATATAGAAAACTGCTTACATTATTTTGGAATACATTTTGAGCAATTTTAGCTATGCAGTGTTTATTTTGCAAGCAACTTACAGGGGCACGCATTTCTTAAGCAAATACTCAACTGTGGAAATGAGTGTCCCCTCTGGTGGAAGGGATTGAGGGGCACAGTAGATATGAATAGAAGGCTGCCTGATAGTCTTATTAAAGACACTGTGTAGGATTTTAATTAGTCTGCCATGATCAACTCTGCTTGTAATATACAGGATGAAGTGATTTATAGGATGCTATGAAAATAAGATAAGAAAGGGATTGTTTCATAGAATTGAAACTATTTCATTCACACAGTTTTAATCACTAATATGACAGAGGTGGAGTTTGAGTTCCACAACAAAACTTTCCTGTTGAAATGTCCCCACAATCCCCCCCCCCCCAGAAAAAAGCTACCCGAGTAAATGTTTAAGAACAAGGCACCACGTATGACATGAAAGTGGATTAGTACATTTATTTTAACAATTTGTCTTTAAAATGTGTTTGTACAGAGTTCTTGGGTGCCAAGTAAGGAATTATTAATTATTATTACTATTAAATTTCTAAATCTTATTTTCTGATTTTTCTTTTTGATGAGCTCCTGTTCATTGGTAACAGACCGTATAGTGCCCATGTCAAAATAACTGAAGTACCAAATAACAAAGTGCCATTTATCAATGCCATTTTAACAAAGTTTACTGTTCACTGTCAAATTACAGAGCACCCTGGTAAAATGACAATAACATGGAATACACCTGCAACCTTAGAACGCAGACTTCATGACATCGCTGTGTATGAGGAAACCGTGGGCATGCGGCTGCACATAATGTGTACTGATGGGCAGGACGGCATTTTGCATGGAACATGTGTTATATCAAAAGAGAAATGGCATACAAAGAAATATGAACACGAGAAGATCTATGACAATCACACCTTAGTGTGCCTGTGCCAAATCAGAATGGACAACTGCACAGATATCTTCGTAACAGGGGACCTACATCATGGGCTGATGAATTTCAAATGTTTTTCCTGGTTTCCTTGCATTTTGATGATCGGTTGTGTCATATTCAGTCCTTCGTTCATTTTTCTGGCACAAGCGTAACCAGGCTCTCATTGAAGTTCACCATTTGGAATACCTCACCTCGGTGTCAGGCACTCCATGCCCTTAGAAATGTTTTCATATATACATTTCCCAAGTCTCATGTCATTTTTATTTTGCATCCCTTATACCCAGTGTGGACCCATGAAGTGCATAAACCAGCCTTTAAGAGGCTCAAGGATTTCCAAGGAGGAGCCTATTCCGACAACAATAAAAATAATGGCCTTTTGCATCTGTTACAATATACATGGTTTACATTTTCAATGATTTTGTTCGCCACTGAAGAACTAAGCCTATTTTTGGTCTCATTTGCGACCATTTTAATTGCAGTTTGGAGCACTGGTTATTTAGCAACAATACAATATTACCAAATGTGTTTTTGTAGTAAGTTTTTTCACCTTTCACTTCAACATTTTGCATGCAAAATGTGTGTAATCCAAAGTTTTTTTTCCGTTTTCTATTGTAAAAGTGGCGTTTTATATATTACATATTACAAATATTTTAAATCTTTTACTAAAACGTAGTAAAATTGCAATTTTTGAAACTACTAAGCTTTTTTATTTGTGTTCATTTAACCAAAGGCATGTTTTTCATTTAACAGATTGAGAAATCTAAGCCTATTAAATGTGGAACCTTTGGATTTACATCACTTCAACAGAGATATTTAGCCACTGGAGATTTTGGTGGTGGTCTTAATGTCTGGTGAGTGATGTATTCTTTTGCCCGGTATTAAATATGTGAATCAATTCTTTTATCTTTTCTGATGGTAAACATGAAGTAAAAGTGCTTTACTATATAATTTATAGATTGAGTTAGATTATTGGCAGTGTGACAACAATAGTGGTGCTTAGGAGCAGTTCTTGAAATCAAAAAGACACATAGTGATGTCTCAAAAATAGTAATTTATTATATGAAAATTAAATTAACAAATGAGGGTAAAGTAGAAAGATCAACATGTAACACAAAGTGCAAACAAACTAGCAAACACTTTGTCTTTCTTGGGCCTGTCTAAACAATCTTTAGCTAATGACTCAACACATTAATAGAGTATGCTCCTTCCTGTATCCCTGACTTCTTCTCTTTCTTTCTTGTATTAGTCCCCCTGTTCCATTCTGTTAGGTGAGCTCTTGCCTCTATCTGCTCCTCCACCAACTCCTAGCTTGCATTACTAATGTAGAAATGGTATGAGAATTTAGTTTGGTTAATTAATTATTCACTTTGCCTTTGGCAATGCCATTTGCTACCAGGAGGCACTGCAGGAAGATATTGTCCCTGCTAGGAATTTGTGCTTGCCAGTTCGAATCACATAAAACGGCAGAAGTGACTCTACTCTGTTGGGTCCCTGAATAAGGCCCTTAACCTGCAATTGCTCCATCTTGGGTATGACGTTAATCTGTATCCAGCCCTGCAAGGAGGTCCTCCAACTTGCAGAGAAAACTTGGGGGCTGGTGGCAGGACTGGCACTCCAGCCACTGTGAAAAACCTCACACTGTTCAGTGTGATGCTGAGGTATCACCCGTTGCACAGCTGAACTTGAATCTCAATCTCAGTGGCTTGCCATGTGGTGCGTGTGGCATGCTCCCAACCTCTCTTTGTGATTCCTTTCTGTCCCAGAAGTGCGTCCAATGGACCATGTCCATATCTGTGGATATGTGGTACAGTAACGAGAAGCAAAGGTGCGTACACATGATGAGTACCAATTAGGGTGAAACACATGGCATGTACTCTTTGTATTATTTGACAGGTACTGTATCACATATTTTTTATCTGCTTCTTGCAACTGAGAGGACATGGCAGATGTTTGCCGACTGGCCAACCGACCACAAGGCATTACCAGGTAGGTAACCATCCAAATTATCAGATTGCGATTCAGACTTATGAATGTAATATTCAGATCTTCATTTGGTCAAGTAGGTATCCAGCTGCCGTAGCACAACTTCAGATTATGATTCAGACCTATGAAAATACATTACACACATTGTACTGCCCCCCACAATATATATATATATATATATATATATATATATATATATATATACATATATATATATATATATATATATATATACATATACATACAGTTGTGCATGAAAGTTTGTGAACCCTTTAGAATTTTCTATATTTCTGCATAAGTATGACCGAAAACATCATCAGATTTCACTCAAGTCCTAAAAGTAGATAAAGAGAAACCAGTTAAATAAATGAGACAAAATATTATACTTGGTCATTTATTTATTGAGGAAAATGATTGAATATTACATATTTGTGAGTGGCAAAAGTATGTGAACCTCTAGGATTAGCAGTTAGTTTGAAGGTGAAATTAGTCAGGTGTTTTCAATCAATGGGATGACAATCAGGTGTGAGTGGGCACCCTGTGTTATTTAAATAACGGGGATCTATCAAAGTCTGCTCTTCACAATACATGTTTGTGGAAGTGTATCATGGCACGAACAAAGGAGATTTCTGAGGACCTCAGAAAAAGAGTTGTTGATGCTCATCAGGCTGGAAAAGGTTACAAAACCATCTCTAAAGAGTTTGGACTCCACCAATCTACAGTCGGACAGATTGTCGGTGAGGTCACAAAGGACCCCAGGGTAACTTCTAAGCAACTGAAGGCCTCTCTCTCATTGGCTAATGTTCATGAGTCCACCATCAGGAGAACACTGAACAACAATGCTGTGCATGGCAGGGTTGCAAGGAGAAAGCCACTGCTCTCCTAAAAAAACATTGCTGCTCGTCTGCAGTTTGCTAAAGATCACATGTACAAACCAGAAGGCTATTGGAAGAATGTTTTGTGGACGGATGAGACCAAAATAGAACTGTTAAATGAAAAGCGTTATGTTTGGAGAAAGGAAAACACTGCATTCCAGCATAAAAACAGTATCCCATCTGTGATACATGGTGGTGGTAGTATCATGGTTTGGGCCTGTTTTGCTGCATTTGGGCCAGGATGGCTTGCCTTCATTGATGGAACAATTAATTCTGAATTATACTAGGGGGCGCCCCCTGCTCGCTTCGCTCGCCAACCCCTGGTGTTGGGAAACCCGAAATACATTGATGTATGTATGAGATATATTGGAGTGTAAAGGTGTAGATGATGAACAAAGGAAGTAAAGAACCCATAGCATGGCACATTAGAAAGATTTATTGGAATATTTCTTTACACACAACATTTGTAGTAAAGATGGTGTGTTGTCCTTGAATGAGTTTTCCTTGGTGTGGAATATCTACAACTTTAACTTTAATGTCAGATGAACGCCGAACTCTTGAGAAGGCTACATAAAGTTGTCCATGTCCAAGTACAGGCTCAGAGAGGTATATGCCAACTCTGTCCATGGTTTGTCCTTGGGATTTGTTGATTGTCATGGCAAATGCAGGTTTAATGGGAAATTGGCGTCGTTTAAGTGTAAAAGGTAATTCCAGGTCAGAACTTGTAAGGTCAACTGTAGGAATCAAAACAGTATTGTTAGAATGTGATCCTGTAAGTACTCTTGTAGACTTAGCTAATGGGTGACTGTTTATGACTTCAGCGACGTTTCTCATTATCAGCTGTGTGTATTGCTTGTTTTCAGGAAGGGTCATTCGTTGATAGATTGCGACATCTGGATCTAACACGTAGATTTGTGCATATTTGCGTTCGTGATTTGGTTCAGGGTGCACTGTTCCAATTACAACATACGCGAAAGCAGTATGGGCCATTGCCAGCTGGTGGCCTGATATTTACCCCGGTAGATGCAAAAGCAAATGAACTATTGTAGGATCCAATGCAGTCCATAAAGTTTTTACTTTCGGGTACATTGTTAGTTAGAAGCTTCCGTAGATATTCAGGAAAGTCATCTAAAGGAGGCAGTCTAACCTGACCCTTTTGACAACAACGTGTAAACTCATTAGTTGTAGTGCCAGTTGTTTCTTCAGAGAAGTTAAGTGAATGACAATGACAGCAAATGATATTCATTAATCCTAATGAATGTTCATTAATAGTGGACTCATTACAGAATGCGTTGTCAGCTAATTGGCGGAATTGTTTAGCGGCTGTTTGTCGTTCCTTTCTTTGCCGTTTATCTATTGCCTCTGCTGTTTGAGAGGTGCGTTGTAGGCGCCTGCGTTCATTAATTGTATTCAGGCGGGCTCGTTTCTGTATGTCTGTCAGTTGAGATGTTTCGTTTTGGAGCCGTGACTCCTTTGGTTGCATTGTTTGAGAAGCGCGTTGTAGGCGTCTATGTTCATTGTATTTGTCCATGCGGGCTTGTTTTTTTAGCTCCGTTAATCGAGCTGTTTGGTTTTGGAGCCGAGACAGTTTTGCTTTCACGGTTTCAGATGCGCGTTGTAGGCGCCCACGTTTAATGATTTTATCCATGCGGGCTCGTTTTTCTAGCTCCGTTAGTTGAGCTGGATCGTTTTGGAGCTGTGACCGTGACTCCATTAGTTATCCGTTGTCTACCGTTAGTAATATGGATAATTGCACATACTGTTAATATGAAGCGTTTTCTGTGGTTGTACTGTTAATGATGCATCACTGTAATGTGATTCACATATGCTATATGGTTTTACGTGTGAGGATGCCGAACGTTTAATACGGAGAGTTCGTTTATTTTTATTACCCGGACCATGCTGTTTAGTGTGGACGTTTAGTTCAGAAGCGCGTTGTAGGCGCCTGCGCCTTTCGTACTTTGTCGCGCCTTCCGTACTA
>NC_041408.2:39781703-39799203 GCF_900747795.2 Erpetoichthys calabaricus
GTAACATAAGACAAAATTATCTCATCTGCTCCAATTCAGGGTTGTAGGGGACCTGTGTCTATCCCACCAGCCCATTGCATAACCATATTATACAGTATAACAATCTAATTTTGTTTTTTGACTATTAAAAAATATCAGGTAATGAGAAAAGAGGCACGGGACTACAAAAAAATCCAAAGAGTTCATAAACAATACTTGTGAACACACTCTCTCAATATGTATTAATTGCCTGGGTTTCCTGCTGTCAATAGCCTGTCCAGAACCCTCATCTCAACAGGGACAATGCTATTACAATATATATAATAGGGCTTTGTCTTTGCTATTTAATTTTTCCCGTTATAAAAGAGAAATAGCAAGCATGCATGTATTTTGGAAGCTTAATTAGAAGTTGAACTTGTTTAGAAAAAGTAACAAAGATTTTTTACTTTTGAAAGTATGAGGCGAATGTCGATTAACGCCTCCCAATTACCCTGCCCTCTTTTTTGAAAACCAAAATATGGTCACTCTATAATGTTATTATATGATTATTACTAGTTATAATTTACAGTTTTAGTTTTTATTTTGTATGTTGTTATAAACTGCTTTCCAACGTTAAAAAACTTGTATCAAAAGAAAATGCAAAACATTTTTTTTCGGCTACGACGCGAATTACCTTAATTCACGTTACAAAAGTTTTGATGTTTTGCCGTTAGGGTGTCTTAGCCGCTTTTTGTTTATTCTTATCGGATCGCACGTTTCTTTTCCTCTAGCATACGGGGTCACATCTACCTTTCAAACCTGAGAGTGCGAACAAAATCACTTCCTGCTCCGAAAATAACCTCCTCCCCCGACTATCAAGAACAACATCCGGGGCGAGCTGGGGTATCGGCCAGCGACCTAGCCACTACTTGTTCGCAGATCGGCTGCTATGTTGCTGGCTTCGCTTGTGGGTTGCTAAGCAGCCATCTTGCCTTTTCTTTACATGCGTCTTTCCTTCCGCCGGAGAGTGACTCAGTGTGTCCGGAAAAGGCCGAGCAAAGGAAGGAGAGAAGGAGCGCAACACGAAAAGCGCCGATGTTTGTTAACTGCCTCCACACCCCCTCCCTCTTCAAAATGGTTGCCGTGTCTTTTTCGGCTAGTGCTACTTCGCTCGGAGAGTGACTCCGACTGATTCGGGCAGAGACCTTTTCACTTTCACGCTGCTTTCGCCTGGATACTTTGCAAACAAATCCAATTTGGATATTTACTTCCCCTCTGCCTGACTACCTCCACCTCTCGTTTCTGCTCTCATCATCCATCAGACAGGCCTGTTTTCAAAACCAGCAGCTTTCAGCACTCGTCCAATCCCTCAACGATTTCCAATGGTTCGGACAGACTTTTTTAAATGAACAATGTGTGAAAACTGCGCCGAGCTAGTGGAGGTGCTAAATGAAGGTAAGTGCAATGTTTACAATGATGGCGATTTGGGAAAAGCCAAGATTGTTATTTCATTATGTACACATGCATTCGTAATTAGTGATTATTCATCATCATCATTATTATTGTACTTTTTTTTTTTGCAGTTTCTGCCCTTTACCACTAGTTCAGCTAGGCCTGAACCTATCACGCAAACCAGGCCGCAGCATTTCTCGGGCATTTTTCAAAGCAATATTCATGGAGAATAATCATCTTGCAAAACGCTAAACACCTGCATTTACACAACATGACTTGTGCTGCACATAAAGTTAGATGTGCATTGGAGAACAGCACCATGACATCGCTTAAAACTTTCGATATTTAGGTGATCACTGCATCGAAACAGGCGACAAGTTTGTCATTGAAGGCTTTGGTATTGATCGATCAGGCAGATGGTATGATTGTTCAGAAGGAAAGTGACAACAGGAACAGTGATTTGAAATGCAAGGGTATTTTTACTTTATCAGTAGAGTATTGTGAGGACAGATTTGATTTGGTCACAAGTCTGACTGAAAGCTATATATTTTGGTTTATTTATCAATTAAAAGTGTAAGTTTTATGTTGATGACAAGTTGTTCACGCGTGATAGACTTGTGCAGGCCGGCCTGTCACCGTTTCTCAAATGTGCCTTTGCCGACTCGGGCCTGGGGATTACACTTATTTATTGCTTATTTTTTATGCTTTGCAGTACTGATCACCGACCACAATCTGAAATCTTGTGAAGAAACGCGAGACCGCATTTTTCCGATCGAGGAAATCGTTCCCAAAGGTTTGAAAGAAAACAAAAAAACGAAAGGAAATCGTTAAAGAAACCCGCAAACCTTGAGCCATTTGTTTCTATTCCTATCTTGGCTGCTGTGACAGCAGGGCCTGGTTTAGTCAGGCAAAGCAACATGTCAAACTCTGAGTCTGGCACTGTGTGACCTCGCTCTTTACACCGCAGGCGTGGTAAATGAGATGGGCGGGTTGTTTGTACGTTTCACTTAGTATTTGCCGTTTTATATCGAGTAGCGTGTTCTCGCATCACTTGGATTTTATTACGCGAGTACTGCTTGCCCCGACATCAAAAGTAACCGATCGTTGTGTTAATAAGTATTTTGCGCATATGTTAATCTTGGTGCATTTTAACTGGAATGAGATTTCAGCAGCCATCTTACTGTTATCATTACTCACGGTTACTTTAGTCATCGATTTTCGGCAGACGGTATGAGCACGTTTTATGAGAAACTGAAAAGATCCATCAAGCACTGAAAATAAAAGTTATGAGGCCTTATGAAAGAGAGTGCTGGTACTAAGTCGTTCAATTAAACCACATGAACAAAATAGTTAGCCTGTTTAAATGTAACCCATTTAATTTGACAACTGCTTGAAACCTTTCCCTTCCCATGTAACTTGATCGTCTTCAGGAAAAACTCAATGGCAGTGGCTAAAGTAGTTGCCATTTTAGGACAACTTTAATAATTATGTAAAGTGTGTGTATAACATAATTATTCACCCAGTTTATTGTTGTGGGGGGAGATAAACGATGGCTAAGGGTGTAGTGGCTATCACTGATACCTCACAGACCTACACTGATACCTCACAGACCTACTGTAGTATCATGAGTTTGAGTCTTGTGGCTGGTCACAGCCTGTGTGGAATTGGAATATTCTTTCTGCATCCCAATGGATTTTTCTTCACGTACTCCGTTTTTTTCTTCTCGCATGTCAAAAGACAGGCATGCAATTCTAAACTGGCTTTGAACGGGTGTGAGAATGTATATCAGGTGGCCCAGAAATTAACTGTCAGTGGGTCTCCCTAACCCTGAAGTGGATTAAGCAGGTTTGAATTTGTTATTAGTTTGTAACGGAGTTGTGAGAGGAGCCATTTTATATGTTGGCTGAACATGTAAATTTCACCACGTTATACATGTAACAATACCATTATGATTACAACACTATTATAGTAAACAAAGAGTCAACAGAAAGTATATGCAAAGTATATGTTGCTCAATAAAAAACAGGTGTGAGAAGCAAAATTCTGACTTTTATTTTGTATTTCAATTGTGAAATTAAGCGGCACACAGTTTCTGAATTGTATTTCTATGTAAACAATTTTTGAATTTCCCCATGAGATTAATAAAGCTTTACCTGTCTAATCTAATTTCAACAGGTATTTGAAGAACTGAGGAGAGTGAAAAGTTGTGTGATTAGCTAGCAGATCAAATAGTTGGCATGTCTCCAGCCACAAGAGTTACTGCTAGAGTAGTAGTTTATTTTTCAAGGTAAAAACATTTGTCAAAAGATTACTGAAATTATCAGTTTAGTTTTTGGTATAGGCCTTTAGTGGCTTTATCCTTAGATGGGCAATTGGACAGGTGGAATGTTAAAAGTGTGCATTGATGAAAGTGTGGGGAACAGAACTTGATGCTTATGGGTTTGCTGCATGACAATGCAAAATTCTCTGCTAACATTTAAGTTACAGTATATATTTATTTTGGTTTTCAGAAGGTTACAGGGTAGAATTAATTTAATGGGAGACATGAATATTAGAAATGTAGTTCAAGTGTGTTCTTCATGTATCTTGATTGGCCAGAGTTAGCTTCCTTGTGAAGTGCAAATTAGGCCTGAACTGGAAACAAGTAAAATATTTAAGGTTATAGTCTTAAAATGGCATGTGTGTGTGTATATAGTATATCATATACTGCTTGCCCATAGTCACTTAACATGGAACCATTGTTATTTTCTACATAGTTTGCTCCTTTTAAATGTTTAAGAAATACATTAATGTGAAGACACAGGGGTGGACAAATTGTATGCTTGTGGAAGACTGCTGGACTACTTGCTTTGCAAACCTGGAAGTCCAGGTACACTTTCTAGCAGCCTAGCTTTTTATACGGGATGGAGGGTTACCCGCAACTTTTTACAGCAATGTTTATTTGTAAAGTTTCACAGTATACAAGTGCATAACACTCTTCTACCACAATTTAAACCCAACCAGTATCTTGGAAGAGAATATTTTAGTAAACAGATGATTTGTAAAGGACTATGCCATGTTTTTGTGTAGTCTTTTTCCAGTGTACACAAAAATATTATATCAGTAATGAACTGAAGGGCTGCATTAGTATATTGTATGCTAAAAAATTAGTATTTAGACCTAACCAATTTATTATTCTGTAAAAAAAATCATCATTTTGACCTTAAGAGTTTTTTTTCTGAAGTGTAGTATGTCCTTTACTGTGCTCTAAACTTTTAGTTGACGATTAAATGAATCATCATGTCAAAAATGAGGTTTAGTCCTGAAAAAACGTGTTTGGGCTAAAAATAAGAATTTTCACATGCCTTGGAAGCCCAGATATGTATCTGTTAATGGTGAGCATTTTATTTTATTTATTTATTTGATTCCTCTTGTGTCCTTTCTGTGAATGCATAAAGCAAGATCTGTTCATAATGGATTATAGCTCTCTGATTTTTATAATGTCCACTTCCAAAGGCTGAACACTTGAACATTTTTGACAGGAGCATTGTTGGAACATTTAAGCCATCACATGTGAAAAACACGCTGCTGAATATTTTAAGTCATTTTCTCAATGGCTGAATTTCATCAGCGTTCTGCAGAACTAACTGCTCTGTGGATGATTCAATCAGACATTTCAAGTTTTTTCGGGCACTTCGTTGTAATGAAAGTATCTGCTGAAGGTATTTCGTAGTAACAAGATTTCTATAGACTCGTGTCATATGGGGAAACTGTCAGGACCATAAAAAAACTTTGTTGTAATGAAAATTTCATTGTAAAGATTTTTGTTGTAGGGGCGGCGCAGTGGTAGCACTGCAGCCTCGCAGTAAGGAGACCCAGGTTTCGCTTCCTGGGTCCTCCCTGCATGGAGTTTGCATGTACTCCCCATGTCGGCGTGAGTTTCCACCGGGAGCCCCGGTTTCCTCCCATAGTCCAAAGACATGCAGGTTAGGTAGACTGGCGATTCTAAATTGGTCCTAGTGTGTGCTTGGTGTGTGTATGTCCTGCGGTGGATTGGCGCCCTGCCCGGGATTGGTTCCTGCCTTGCGCCCTGTGTTGGCTGGGATTGGCTTCAGCAGACCCCTGCAACCCTGTGTTTGGATTCAGCGGGTTGGAAAATGGATGGAAGGATATTTGTTGTAACAGAATTTTACCTGTATTTCAATTATAAAGCATTCTATTCTCAATTATTGGCTAATAACCCTCCTACTTAATGCCTCTTCTTGTAAGGTATGTGTTGCGTACCATAACTATCTCTGCGTTACTTTGCAGACTGCTGGATTTTTTAAATCCACTTCTACACACTAACTTTAGTCAGATAAAAAGTGAATGATATTGCAGTGAACTAGGGGTGTGTGATTACATTTCATCTATAACGTCCACAGATGTGCTTTTAGGCAGTCATCCATTTTCTAACCAGTTTTATACTGTTTGTGGTGGCTAGGGAAGTGTTGTATGTGCCATGCACTGTGCATATAGGACTGTACATGTGCACAGTGGAAACAGCTGTAGCAAGTAAAGGTGTAGGCAAATTTCTAAACGCAGTGATAATTTGGCTTGCCTACACTGTTGATGAATTGAGCTGCTCCAATTTTTAATATCAAAATAAAATATATTCAGTGATGCAAAGCACTGCAGTTATGCCAGTTAGCAGGACTGGCAAAATGTTATACTTTATTGTTAAATATAGATTTACAAATGCTAAATTTATGTCATTCATTTTGTTTTTGAAGCCAATCTATTGTCCATTTGTATGATCTCTAAATTGTGACAAACATAGTGGAAAACACGGATCATGTGTTTGAAAGGTACATTGGTGAGTATGGAACATGGAGCTGGACAGTTTAACATCTGTGGCAGCGAAGGGCGCTCAGCAGGCTCCTATCAATTATGGAGAATCCACTGCATCCACTAAACAGTGTCATCTCCAGACAGAAGAGCAGCTTCAGCGACAGACTGCTGTCAATGTCCTGCTCCACTGACAGACTGAGGAGATCGTTCCTCCCCAAACTATGCGACTCTTCAATTCTACCCGGGGGTGTAAACGTTAACATTTAACATTATACAAAGTTATTGTCTGTTTTTCACCTGCATTATTATCATTGTTTAATGAAATATTATTTATTGTATCATTATGCTGCTGGAGAATGTGAATTTCCCATTGGGATTAATAAAGTATCTATCTATCTATCTATCTATCCATCTATCCATCTATCCATCTATCCATCCATCCATCCATCTATCCATCTATCCATCTATCTATCTATCTAGTTGATATTGTTCTTTTCGGACTAGTACACAGAGTAAGTGATAACAAAGTCTTATCAGCCATATAACATATGTTGAGAAAACAGAACAAGGAAGGGTGTTTTACAGGGTTCTGAAATAATGGATTATGTAAAGCTGTCTAGTTTGATTTCATACAGGAAATAAAGTTTAAACAAATGTCGAAAAAAATAAAAGGACAGACAGATTTGGAAAATTAAAGTTCCAGGATTTTGTGACATCTGAAAATTGAAACTTGAATCACCTTCACTTATCTAATACTTTTTAGTTTGTTTTTAATCAGCTAATGATGCAAATATAAATCTTACAATAGAAAATGTTACAACACTAACAGAGGAATTCTCTGACAAACCAAATTTTAAAAGCATGTTAGATATCAGACTTAAAAGAGTTTATCTATATTAAAATATCCTGAATTATCTTGGAATTCACTAATTCAACAGTACAGATACAATGTTCGGATTTTCATGTTTAGCAAGCAGTATTTTGTAGTTATTGGAGAGAATATGTCAGAATAAATTTGTAATGTGCACATAGTAAAACAAATTAGGTAGTCCATTTTGAGATCGCCCTTTATAAACTTTATGCTATAATCCCATCAAGATTACAGTCCCCATGTTCATCACACATTAAAATTGAAACCATGCATTGTATTTTAGTTTTTATAAATGCCAATACTAGTTTGCTTAAATCATAGTAAGTTCCTGATGGGTGTACCACTATTTTAAAGCTGCTATGCTGTGGTGACAGTGCTGTGTAATCGTTAAAGGCTTTGGACTTAAAATCCTGCTACTGACACTGTGTGATCATGAGCAGGTCACTTCACCTGTCTGTGCTCCAATTGGAAAAATGAAAGAAATGGAACAAGTGGTGTCTCAAATGTTGTAAGTCACCTTGGATAAAGGTCTAAGCCAAATTAGTAAGTGTATAATGTTTATATATTTTATATTGTAAAAGGCACAATATTGTTCACTGTAATAGTGGAAATTCTTATAATAAAAAGCAGTTTAATATAATTTCTGTTTTTGCTGTGGTATTGAAAGGTTTTGTGTATTGTGAAATTTGGCTGGTACTGTTATCGAATACTAACATTTTGGTATCATGACAGCAGTGAACTGCAGAGATGTGTTACTTAATGTATTGCAGAATATTGAGAACCATCAGATTATTATTCTATTGTGATACAGACTTAAATGTTAATATTGTGTTGTAGCAGTTCCCACTCATAGAATGCATAGCATCATCATCTTGTCCCCTGTTAAGTAAAATATTGCAAGCTATCAATATGAAATCGTGATAGAAATTACTATATTAATCTGATGTGGCTCTAAATAGTGTGTTCACTGTCGTTAGAAGAATAATTCAGGATAATGTCTTGTATGGTAAATGCTTCGTTTCGTTTTGTTAGTATACAATACACTACAGTTTATTTTTGTATAGCCCAAAATCACACAGGAAGTGCCGCAATGGGCTTTAACAGGCCCTGCCTCATGACAGCCCCCCAGCCTTGACTCTCTAAGAAGACAAGGAAAAACTCCCCCAAAAAAAAAACCTAGTAGGGGAAAAAAATGGAAAAAACCTTGGGAAAGGCAGTTCAAAGAGAGACCCCTTTCCAGGTAGGTTGGGCATGCAGTGGGTGTCAAAAGAAGGGGGTCAATACAATACAATACAATACACAGAACACAGTGATAACTACAATGATAATTCACAGCAGTTTAAAGTGTAAAACATTCTGTGAAAGCTATAATGAAATGGAAGTCTTTTGTAGTGTTTGTCACAGTTGTACATGTCTGCTGCTTTTAACCATGTAATGATTACTGAACTCTATACAACCCAGTTAGGCTTTTATAAAAACATTGAAAGCCAAAATATAATGAGTAGGAAGAGTATAATTTATCTCCCTGCATTATAATAGCTTTCATACATTCAGTTGGATGTCGGTCTCGTAAGGTTTTTCGGGCAGCTGCGCAGAAGGCGACTGCGCATTTGGCTTCGGACGTGCGCAGAAGGCGACTGTGCATTTGGCTTCGGACGGGAGTGAGTGAGTGAGTGAGTGAGGAGGCAGGTGAATTATTCATTAAGACTAGACAAAGAGCCCGTTTCGACAACGTAAGATGAAACGGGCACGAGTTTGTGTCAGTGGTGTATGAAGAACAAATGATAAGTAAGAAATAAATAAGAAAGTGATATAAGTAATGATAATTAACTAAGAGGTTTGGGATATGTATGACTTTATCACGGCAAAAAATACTGTACACTTAAAAAGACATGCTATCTATGGCAACGTTTTTTGTTTGTATATTGGAGGCCTGTCAGTATGCAACTAAAGTTGTAAAATCTCTCTGTAGACTACATTTTTTGTGAAGACACTCTCACTGTTTGGTAGTAATTTCCTTTGATGTGGCCCATCTTTAACTTGCACCTTCACATCACTCGCCCACTGAAAGTACTTAATAATAATATGTTCTTACGTATTATTTTGAGTGTGAGGGTTGGCTGTGATCGGGGCTAATATCCTACGCCTGGGCTGAAGGATTTGGGATTTCAGAATAATAATCCCGAAATGCGTAGGCTAAATCCGCCGCCTGCTGCGATGAAGCAAATTTTCTCTTTAGAGGCATTTGTATAAGTTGGAAGTGAGACGAACTTTGAAATGTTTAAGTCATGAATGTACCTGTTGAAGACAGTTGTATAATGCGTAGGCTAAATCCGCTGCCTGCCGCGATGCTGGGGTTGGATTTCGGTCTCGTAAGGTTTTTCGGGCAGCGACGCAGAAGGCGACTGCGCATTCGGCTTTGGGCAGACGTCAGTGAGTGCGCAGAAGGCGACTGCGCATTCGGCTTCGGACAGATGTGAGTGAGGTGAGTGAGTGAGTGAGGAGGCAGGCGAATTATGTATAAGATTGGGTTGGAACAAAAACCTGCAGCCACTGCGGCCCTCCAGGACTGAATCTGCCCACCCTGGCATAGAGAGAGGTGTGTACATTGTAACAGGTACACATGTCATAAATGTAGGAAGGATGGTCCTTGGGTGTGTGGGAACTGTTAACATTTGAATTTGATAATTGTATATAGCGTGGAACTGATCTCTCTGTACTGTTCTTTTCTCTGCATGTCCTGGAATACAAAAGAAACACCACCATGCACCAAAATGTGGAGAATGGGCAAGGTTGGGGGAAATAAAAAAGAAAAATGTGGTTACTGATTACAATCGCAAGAAGGCATGCGAATGAATATAAATAATGTTGCATCAGTGCCACAGTGTAATGTACTACAAAATGTACTACAGTGCATCCGGAAAGTATTCACAGCGCATCACTTTTTCCACATTTTGTTATGTTACAGCCTTATTCCAAAATGGATTAAATTCATTTTTTCCCTCAGAATTCTACACACAACACCCCATAATGACAATGTGAAAAAAGTTTACTTGAGGTTTTTGCAAATTTATTAAAAATAAAAAACTGAGAAAACACATGTACATAAGTATTCACAGCCTTTGCTCAATACTTTGTCAATGCACCTTTGGCAGCAATTACAGCCTCAAGTCTTTTTAAATATGATGCCACAAGCTTGGCACACATATCCTTGGCCAGTTTCGCCCATTCCTCTTTGCAGCACCTCTCAAGCTCCATCAGGTTGGATGGGAAGCATCGGTGCAGAGCCATTTTAAGATCTCTCCAGAGACGTTCAATCGTATTCAAGTCTGGGCTCTGGCTGGGCCACTCAAGGACATTCACAGAGTTGTCCTGAAGCCACTCCTTTGATATCTTGGCTATGTGCTTAGAGTCGTTGTCCTGCTGAAAGATGAACTGTCGCCCCAGTCTGAGGTCAAGAGCGCTCTGGAGCAGGTTTTCATCCAGGATGTCTCTGTACATTGCTGCAGTCATCTTTCCCTTTATCCTGACTAGTCTCCCAGTCCCTGCCACTGAAAAACATCCCCACAGCATGATGCTGCCACCACCATGCTTCACTGTAGGGATGATATTGGCCTGGTGATGAGCGGTGCCTGGTTTCCTCCAAACCTGGTTTCCATCCTCACTTGTGAGTATGTTTCCATCTTTATCCTTTATCACCCTTACCTGCTGCACATCTTTCTCATCTCGTTCTTCTGTCTAGCTAATCGGTACAGGTCCTTTTCTCTCTTTTTAGTGTCCAGCCTCTCATTCAACTCCTCATACGCCTTTTCTTTAGCCTTCGCCTCCTCTATCTTCACCTTGTGCCTTATCTCCTTGTACTCTTGTCTACTTTCTGCATCTCTCTGACTATCTCACTTCTTCTTCGCCATCCTCTTCCTCTGTATACTCTCCTGTACTTCCCCATTCCACCACCAGGTTTCCGTTTCCTTTTCCTCCTTCCTCTGTCCAGATGTCACACCAAGCACCCTTCTTGCTGTCACTCTTACTACTTCTGCTGCAGTTGCCCAGCTGTCTAGCAACTCTTCACTGCTACCCAGTGCCTGTCTTACCTCCTCCCTAAACTCAACCTTGCAGTCTTCCTTTTTCAACTTCCACCATTATGTTCCTTTGCTCTGCCCTCCCTCTCCTCCTCTTCTTCTTGATCTCCAACATCATCCTACAGACCACCATCCTATGCTGCCTAACTACACTTTCCCCTGCCACCACTTCGGCCAATAGTAGCCCAATTTCCACCAGCACCCTGTCGGCTAACAGTACTGGTGGTGGCCGTTGTTAATCTGGGCCTCGACTGATCCGGTATGGAAATTTGTATTGTTGTCTGCAAATTGATCTGGCAAAATTTTTCACCAGATGCCTTTCCTGACGTAACCCCATTTGTGTGGGATTAGGACCGGCATTAAGAAACACACTGGTTTGTGCATCCCCTGTAGCTGATTTCCAGAGCAGAATTCAACAGTAGATCCATCCATCCATCCATTTTCCAACCTGCTGAATCCGAACACAGGGTCACGGGGGTCTGCTGGAGCCAATCCCAGCCAACACAGGGCACAAGGCAGGAACCAATCCTGGGCAGGGTACCAACCCACCGCAGGACACACACAAACACACCAAGCACACACTAGGGCCAATTTAGAATTGCCAATCCACCTAACCTACATGTCTTTGGATTGTGGGAGGAAACCGGAGCACCTGGAGGAAACCCACGTAGACACGGGGAGAACATGCAAACTCCACGCAGGGAGGACCCGGGAAACGAACCCAGGTCTCCTGACTGCGAGGCAGCAGCGTTACTACTGCGCCACCGTGACGCCCTCAACAGTAGATGATATTACATAAAACGATTTAGATTTTTTCAGAGTCCTGGAGACATTGGCCATCAAACTGCTTCTGTCTATTGGCCATTCCACAGCTGAATCAGCACTGGGCCAGCCAATTCGATGAAAGGACCCCTCTACTTGACGATTCCAGCGATCCTCCATCAGAGATGACTTTACCTTAGGCAGGCAAAACAACTTTGCAGTAGGCAGTGGCACCAAATGCCACATTTGACTACCAAAAAGAGTACTGCAAGGAAGCTCTGCGGTCTACTTGTGACTTGCTGAGAAAAATTCTCATCAGCATAACTTGTAGATAGGAGGAGATTAAAATGAATGTGAAAGAAGCTATTGAAATGATTGCAAATTCCTGGACGCAAGTTAAAGAAAGCACTATAGTGACAAATACAGAATCTTATTACTACGAAATTTTCATTACAACGAAATATTTTTTTGGTCCCTGGCTCTTTGTTGTAATGGAATTTTACCTGTATTTTTAATTTTCTCATTAAAAAAGTTCATAACGTCTGTTCTGCTAATGTCTATTGGTATTTTGTACTGTAGATCTGAATTCCCATTTGTAAAATTAGCCACTGTTCTAAACAGTACCTGAGGATTTTTATTATTGCTATCTATTATTTTAGAATAGTAGTCTGAGCGAACTTTAAAGAGAGCTTTTTTTATATTTTGTAACACTCTGTCAATGCAATTTGAAAGACCTGCAGCTTTGTTGTTCTCCATCTGTACTCTAGTTTTCAACACTCTAATTTAGCATTAGAATTGCCAAAGCCTACTAAACAGCTCATAAACTTAGCCCATCTTAAATCCCTTTGCACCTCTCCGTCAGCGTCTTTTGTCTCGTAAATGTGTCGATAAGCACATTTATAGGAGCAAGTAGCCTGCTATACAACCCCCCCCACCCCCACCACCACCACCGCAGAAAGGGCAAGAAGTTCTCCCAGCTCAAGTCTTGATTATGTTGGAGTGAAGTGCTGGAGTTTTAGAGGGGAAATAATAGATTCCAAATGCATTTCATGCATGTTCCATGTCGACAACAATCTATGTAAACACATTGTTAAAACAGAAATGTTTTTCATGTTTTAGTAATAAATGACAAAATTTAGCCATAAACTGTATAATGTGTGAGGACTAAAGTCCAAATATCAAATAAACACTTTCACAAAAGGTTCCAGTGCATTACGACAGCTTCCATGGTGTAGCGGTAAGAACTGCTGACTTGTAATCAAGAGGCCGCAGGTTCGATCCTGGGTGCCGTGCAGATTTACCATTTTGAGTAGCGAGTTGCTTTTATTGTTAATATTAGAGATGCACGATATATTGGGAACTGTATTGTTATCGGCCGATGTTTAGTAAAAATTACAATATCGAAATCGGTCAGATGTGTACATTTTAACCGATACAGCCAGTCGATATAATTCAGGCTTGTCAACAAGAATGTCCTTTATATGACCCAAATCATTATGCATCAAGCTTTCAACATCACAAGATTTTGTAAATAGCTGTGGTTGGTACAGGTGGTTGTCCTGTTTTTCTTTATCACAAATCTGGTCAACCTAATAATAACTTATTATTTTTTTTATTATAGGTAAACGTTTGTAAACTTTTTTTTTTTTCTAGCTGAATACCTATCTCAGCGAGCTCCCTATTTCCACAAATAACTGCGCCCTCCAGTATTGGAAAAGCAATGCAGCCCGTTTCCCAGCCTTGGCTAAGGCAGTGGTCATGTACCTATTGGCACCTTGTACCAGTGTAGACAGTGAACAGCTTTTTTCAGCTGTGTCAAATATAGTAAATGAAAAGAGAAACAGGCTTGCTGCTGAAAAGGCAGAAATGCATCGTTTTGTTAAGAAAAATCTACCATTTGTACTTTTAAAGAAGCCAACTTAAGCACAGGGTTACTGGCCTCATTGTACCCTTTACTTTAGTTTTACTTAAAGTAATATATGTCTGATTATATGACAAAGAATATGCATTCATTTTTTTGTTAATATACCCAATGCCATGTTATGTAATGGCATGGTGTCTTGGTGTGCTTAAGTTACTCAGAATATGTATGTTAAGCAGATTTTTGTACATGACTTGGAGTATTTTTTCTATAGAGATGAGCCATACTGTATCTTGCTGCTTCTCCCTCTGCATAAAGTACTGGCTGCTTTACAGTGGGGCCAAAAAGTATTTAGTCAGCCACCAATTGTGCAAGTTCTCCCACTTAAAAAGATGAGAGAGGCCTGTAATTTTCATAATAGGTATACCTCAACTATGAGAGACAAAATGAGAAAAAAAAAATCCAGAAAATCACATTGTCTGATTTTTTGAAGAATTTATTTGCAAATTATGGTGGAAAAAAAGTATTTGGTCAATAACAAAAGTTCATCTCAGTACTTTATTATATACCCTTTGTTGGCAATGACAGAGGTCAAACGTTTTCTGTAAGTCTTCACAAGGTTTTCACACACTGTTGCTGGTATTTTGGCCCATTTCTCCATGCAGATGTCCTCTAGAGCAGTGATGTTTTGGGGCTGTCGCTGGGCAACACGGACTTTCAACTCCCTCCAAAGATTTTCTATGGGGTTGAGATCTGGAGACTGGCTAGACCACTCCAGGACCTTGAAATGCTTCTTACGAAGCCACTCCTTCGTTACCCAGGCGGTGTGTTTGGGATCATTGTCATGCTGAAAGACCCAGCCACGTTTCATCTTCAATGCCCTTGCTGATGGAAGGAGGTTTTCACTCAAAATCTGACGATACATGGCCCCATTCATTCTTTGCTTTACACGGATCAGTCGTCCTGGTCCCTTTGCAGAAAAACAGCCCCAAAGCATGATGTTTCCACCCCGAAGGCTCAACAGTAGGTATGGCGTTGTTTGGATGCAACTCAGCATTCTTTCTCCTCCAACCACGATGAGTAGAGTTTTTTCATCTTACCATATGACATTCTCCCAATCCTCTTCTGGATCATCCAAAAGCTCTCTAGCAAACTTCAGATGGGCCTGCACATGTACTGGCTTAAGCAGGGGGACACGTCTGGCACTGCAGGATTTGAATCCCTGGTGGTGCATTGTGTTTCTGATGGTAGCCTTTGTTACTTTGGTCCCAGCTCTCTGCAGGTCATTCACTAGTTCCCCCCGTGTGTAGGGTTTTTGCTCACCGTTCTTGTGATCATTTTGACCCCACGGGGTGAGATCTTGCGTGGAGCCCCTGATCGAGGGAGAGTATCAGTGGTCTTGTATGTTTTCCATTTTCTAATAATTGCTCCTGCAGTTGATTTCTTCACACCAAGCTGCTTACCTATTGCAGATTCAGTCTTCCCAGCTTGGTGCAGGTCTACAATTTTGTTTCTGGTGTCCTTTGACAGCTCTTTGGTCTTTGGAGTTTGGAGTGTGATTGTTTGAGGTTGTGGACAGGTGTCTTTTATATTGGTAACGATTTCAAACAGGTGCCATTAATACAGGTAACGAGTGGAGGACAGAGGAGCCTCTTACAGAAGAAGTTACAGGTCTGTGAGAGCCAGAAATCTTGCTTGTTTGTAGGTGACCAAATACTTATTTTCCACCATAATTTGCAAATAAATTCTTTAAAAATCAGACAGTGTGATCTTCTGGATTTTGTTTCTCATTTTGTCTCTCATAGTTGAGGTATACCTACACTGCCTGGCCAAAAAAAAAGGTCAACACCTGGATTTAACTAAGCAAATGGGTACGAGCCTCCTATTGGATACTTACTGCATGGGCGATTATCTTTCAGCTGGCAACAAGTTATTTATTCCCAACTGGTGCAATGAGTTGCTTCTCATTTGTTAAACAACCACGTCGAAAGACACATCTCGTGGTTGTGGAAAAGATGTTAGTCTGTTTGAGAAGGGTCAAATCATTGGCATGCATCAAGCAGAGAAAACATCTAAGGAGATTGCAGAAACTACTAAAATTGGGTTAAGAACTGTCCAACGCATTAATAAAAACTGGATGGATAGTGGGGACCCATTGTCTTCGAGGATGAAATGTGGCCGGAAAAAAATCCTGAATGATCGTGAACGGCGATCACTTAAATGTTTGGTGAAATCAAATTGAAGAAAAACAACAGTAGAACTCAGGTCTATGTTTAATAGTGAAAGTAAGAGCATTTCCACATGCACAATGCGAAGGGAACTCAAGGGATTGGGACTGGACAGCTGTGTAGCCGTAAGAAAACCACTAATCAGTGAGGCAGACCGGAAAAAAAGGCTTCAATTTGCTAGGGAGCATAAAGATTGGACTCTGGAGTAATGGAAGATGGTTGTGTGGTCTGATGAGTCCAGATTTACCCTGTTCCAGAGTGATGGGCGCATCAGGGTAAGAAGAGAGGCAGATGAAGTGATGCACCCATCATGCCTAGTGCCTACTGTAGACTGTGATCTTGGTGAAAAATTAATGCAACACTGGATGGAACTAAATCTTGTGATATTGCAGAAGCTTATCGAAACAATGCCACAGCGAATACGTGCCGTAATCAAAGCTAAAGGCGGTCCAACAAAATAGTGTGTGACCTTTTTTTTTGGTGGCGACTTTTTTTTTTGGCCAGGCAGTGTATGATGAAAATTACAGGCCTCTCACCTTTTTAAGTGGCAGAACTTGTACAATTGGTGGCTGACTAAATACTTTTTTGCCCCACTGTATATAATATATAATATATATCCATCCATCCATCCATTTCCCAACCCGCTGAATCCGAACACAGGGTCACGGGGGTCTGCTGGAGCCAATCCCAGCCAACACAGGGCACAAGGCAGGGAACCAATCCCGGGCAGGGTGCCAACCCACCGCAGGACACACACAAACACACCCACACACCAAGCACACACTAGGGCCAATTTAGAATCGCCAAACCACCTAACCTGCATGTCTTTGGACTGTGGGAGGAAACCGGAGCGCCCGGAGGAAACCCGCGCAGACACGGGGAGAACATGCAAACTCCACGCAGGGTGGACCCGGGAAGCGAACCCGGGTCTCCTAACTGCGAGGCAGCAGCGCTACCACTGCGCCACCGTGCCGCCCATTATAATATATATATATATAATATATCTCTGTATATAATCTTCATTTGGATCTTGATCTTTGTTTGTCCGCGAATGAATTAGAAGAAGAAGCACTAGATGGCAGTAGAGAGACAGCTAAAACATAGGCATTGCATTAAGAATCTCCTCCAGGCTTATACTACTGAAGACTGTAGTACTCCAGTAACACCTCAAAACACAGACATTCAAACTAAACAAATTGTTGTGCTTTAAATGAACTAATCTTTATATATAATCTTCATTTGGATCTTGATCTTTGTTTGTCCGCGAATTCATGTTCCCCTGACACTGCTTTGGTTGTTACTTTTGTTTACAAACATTGTCGATACCACTCTTTGTGTTTAGATCTGGCGTCGACACCTGCTTCATTGTCGAGACTGTGGTTTTTTCTGTTTCTATCCACCATCGTTGGCAGCACTTTGACCAAATCGAATGTTCACCCGCTTCTTGGAGTCGGCAGTCAGAGTATATAAGTCGGACACA
>NC_041408.2:39845008-39875008 GCF_900747795.2 Erpetoichthys calabaricus
TGTATATGTATATGTATGTATATGTATATATATGTATATGTATATATATGTATATGTATATATGTATATATATATATGTGTGTATTTATGTATGTATATATGTGTGTATTTATGTATGTATATATGTGTATATATATGTATGTATATATGTATATATGTGTATTTATTTGGACACCAGTCGTTGTGGGAGGATGGTGTTAAACGCCGAGCTGAAGTCTACAAAGAGCAGTCTGGCGTAACTCCCCTGCTGCTCCAGATGGGTCAGGGCATCATGAAGGGCTGTGGCCACAGTATCCTCCGTGGATCTCTTTGCTTTGTAAGCAAATTGAAATGGGTCCAGGTCTGCTGGCAGGCAGGCGATGATATGACTCCGCACCAGTTTCTCAAAGCACTTCATGATGACAGATGTGAGTGCCACTGGGCGGAAATCATTCAGACTGTTCGTGTTGGATTTTTTCGGTAGCGGAACAATGATTGAGGACTTGAGGTAGGATGGGACAGTGGCCTGGGACAGGGACTGGTTGAAAATCCTGGTGAAGATTCCGGCCAGTTGATCTGCACAGTCGTTCATCACACCGTCGGGTCCTGCAGCCTTCCTCAGGTTCACTTTCCTCATCACCAGCCTCACCTCACACTCTTCCACTGTGAGTATATTGCTGTTGTGAACAGGCTGTTGTGATGGAGCTGCTGTTGGTGTCGCCTCAAAGCGGGCAAAGAAGATGTTCAGCTCCTCTGCCAGAGAAGCGTCTCCCTCAGCGGCCAAGGAGTTGCTGGATTTGTAGCCGGTGATGTGCTGGACACCCTGCCACACCTGCCTGGTGTTGTTACTCCTCAGATGATCTTCTGTCCTCCTTCTGTATGCTGCCTTGGCCTCTCGGATGCCTCTCTTCAGGTTCGCTCTGGCTACACTGTAAAGAGCCCCATCCCCAGACCTGAAAGCAGTATTCCTAGCTTTCAGCAGACTCTGGACATCCCTCGTCATCCAGGGCTTCCTGTTAGGATAAATCCTTATGCGTCTGTCCCTGGTGACCTTGTCCGTGCAGAACCTGATGTAATCCATATTTATAAAATGTATGTATATGTGTATGTATGTATTTATGTATATGCAATTTTAATTCGTGATTCATTTTTATTTTCTGAATTTTCAAAATTGAAAAAAAAAATATGACCTGACACTAACAGTTGATATTGATGCTAAAAAAATACAGTAATAATGAGAGGTAGATAATACAGTGTACAATAAGTTTTTTTGTTTATAAACATAGTATGCAGATTAGAAGCATTTTTGGGACTGTGTTTTATCTTTGTAAGGAATTTAAATGTTCGCTGTGACTGCAATCAAAGTTACTTTTTCTTAAACTTTTATGCTTAGAAATTTTTGCTGCTAACTGAACAGTGTAATAATCATAAATTTCTTTGCTTTCAGTCTCGGAAGCAGATACAAGTGATGGATTACAGCTAAAAAAGGAACAAGCTCTTAGGATATTTTGTTACATTAATTCTTGGAACCAGCGGTAAGCAGAAGCTTTTTAAATATATGTTTTTGCTTATGAAATGGCTTAACTGTTTGTGATCTTTTTACTAAAGTAATTTTTTAAATGTAACTTTTAAGATATTGTGGTCCACAGTGGGTGTGGCACTGGGCTCGGACAAAAGTTTGCCAATCAGTGAAGATTTTTTTTTTTTTAACTCTGTGAAACTCTTCCTCAATTAATTTTTTCCCCACATCACAACCACATTTTAGTTCCACCTTCCACATCTCTGTTGTTTCTTCTCTACTCCTCCAGCAAGCTTAGTCTTCCTCCTCCTGACTCTGGCTCCCTATATTGAGGATGGCAACACTGGGAGCACTTCCAGTGTCCAGAAGGTGTGACTCGAAAGCACTTGCACGTCAGGTTGGAGCCTGACAAAATAGGGCTTGTTAGTCCCCTCAGTGCCCCATGGCAGCCCCCACTAAACCAAACAGGGCTGACCCAAAGAACTACAGTTCCCACTGTGTCCTGGGAGTGGCCATAGCGACAGCATAAGCTGGGGGGCTGCCACCTAGCGGACTGGTGGAGCCACTGTCCTGAATAGACTTTCTTCACAAGTCCTTCCGTTATATTGGTATGCCAACTGGGTTAGGATGCTGCTACAGGTCTTGCCAGGATGCCAGTCCCAGCATGGTATCTCTGACAATATTTACATTTATTTTTCTGAAAATACAGCTTATAGCCCATCATGTAATGGAGATGGGCCACCTTTGAGAGTAAATTGCTTCTTGGTCACCCTTTTGTACAGGTGTGTGTTCTCGACATATTGGAATACCTGTACAGATTATAATTCCCACTTGCAAGCCCCAGTACAGATTATAATTCCCACTTGCAAGCCCCAGAACGTGCCAGAAATGGTGCTAAACTGATGCCATCTTTGTAATCTTTTAGGAATTTTGAGTGGTGTAAACTGTATTAATTCTGGGAAATTCACATAATTTCAAAATACTAACAGTCTGGGTGAATATTGATGCAGTGTTCTGAAATTGATCAACAGTTCAGGACCTGTTCAATTCATTTAAAATGTAAGACTTAATAGATAATGCACTAAAATCAAAATCTTTCGGGCTGAATGGTTTAACTTGCTTTTGAACAGCTATTAAAGGCTTTTGTTTTAGCCACTTGTATCCCGTGCAGTTATTACAGAAAAAAAATGATTTCTACATGCTTTAGTTGTGAGATATGACCAATCAGCTTTGAGCTGCAGTTGTTTTAACTTATAGCTTCCCACATTTGAATGAGGAAGTTAGACATAATAGTGAGATTATTCACTTTTTAAAACAAAACCAGACGTTTTGAATTCAGTCACTGAATGTGCAGGATATGACTACATACCGTCCCAATCTATCCCTCTTCTGACTGGTTTATCCAGTTTATGGTCACTGCGAGCAGTTGCCTATACTGGCTATAATCAGAGAGGGAACAGTCCATGTTGGAGGGAGTGCTATGCCTGCATACATCCATGTTTACTATATGGATTCAGTTTAGAGCAGTGGTTCTTAAACTTTTTGATCTGACCACCCAAATAAGAAAACTGATACTATAGGTGGATCCAAGAAGAGACTTTTAACTATTATGACAGCAGAGCTATATGTAGACAAATAACGCTGACCATATAATAACAAACAGTAATATTTTTGTTTCAATTCAAGCATATCACTCATATGAATATTACTAAAATAGTAAAGTGGAAAAAAGCCAAATATATTGTTAATAAAACAGTAATTACCACTCAAGTCAGGAATGGACTTCTGAGCTATATCACCGCTACTGGAAATAGTTAGTATAAGCATTAGTAAACCTGAACAAAACACATTTGTTTGTATTTGTAATGGGTGCAGTGCAATGTTATAATGATTTTTGAAAAGGCAGAATTGAAGGGTGATGCCTGTTTGTGACAATCGAAGGGATCCAGAAATAATCACTTATCTTGGTCACCTCACTGATAATGATGGATAAGAAATAAAGTAGTGAAATATAATTAACTAGCCAACCCGCGGCGTACCATACGCCGCATAATCAGGCCGCTTTTTTAATGATTTTTAAGCACAGGGAAAAAATTAACATTTGAAAAATCCGGAGGAGAGGGGAAGGACGCCCATTACGCCCCATCCGTCATGCTAGTCTTCTGATTTCTCGTTCAGTAACCTGTGAGTAGTGATGGGCGGAGTGAAGCCTCACGAAGCATCAACACGTTTGAAGCAATTGTGTCGGAAATCATATCGAAGCTTCGAAGCATTTGACACTCACCTCTCTCGTGACACCTCCTGGCCATTTTCATTAACGTTACAGAAACTTATGATACACTTCAATGACGTCTGTTAAAAGTCGTATTGCTTTTATTTTTTCGTAGCTACAGACTGACAACGAAGAGAAGGGTTCATCAGCAGCTTGTAGTGTGTGATGTCTAAAAAATATAAATATAACTAATGCCGACAGGCAGAATGCACTATACAATAGCAAGAGTTAAACAAAATAAAAGACGCCTCACCTCATGCATTCCCGGCTCTTTCAGTTAGTATTTACTTTTGCACTGTATCATTATAATCGCTCCTGTTTTTAGTATTATAATTAACCCTGTTCTTTTCTTGAGATCACATTTAATAGCCTTAAATGAAAATAGACAGAAAATAAAGGTTTATCCCTGTACTTTGCCATGATATAGGTAAGCACATTTGAGAAAGAAAATGTGAAATCCTTAAATCACAGATGTCATTATTCGATCAAGTATTAAAATCTGCAGTGCTTCGAAAGCTCGACACAGTGTCGAAACCTGAGTATCGAGCGGCCCATCACTACCTGTGAGTCACGTAGAGTTTTCATTGTTGTTTGCGATTCTGGCCGCTTTTCACGTACTGAGTTGTTCCGGAGTCACAGTTGAGAAACAGTTTTTTAATGTCTTTTAAGCACAGGAGAAAAAATGAACATGTGGCCCGGTGCATTCTTTAACTGCCTTGTGGCGCTGTAGTAGTATGGATGCTTTGCAGTAAGGAGACAGTGGAAGATTGTGGGTTCACGTCGCGGTTCCTCCCTGTGTGGATAGCAAATTATCCGCGACAAACAAACTGTTTTACATTGGTTTACGCAAAGCAATCCGCGCCGCTTTTTCAATGTTTTTTAAGCAGAGGGAAAAAAATGAACATTTGCAAAATCCGTAACGCTGCTTTTAGTAAGTACAATGCACACGCGTTTAATTTGTCAGCCACTTTTTGCCAGCTGTCTTTTCTGGTTTGGGCCGCTTTTGCAGTGTTACCTCTTGTGTATATTATATCTTGAAATCCTTCGAGTTGCTAATTAACTAACTAACACCCACCCACTCAGCTTGTGTGAAAAAAATGCGCCCATTCTTTCAGCATTTTGTTGAAGCCTATCAAAGACTTGCTGATCATGTTTTGTAGACTCAATATATATTGGCTTTTCACTCAGCGTGAGGGCGCGCATTCATCTCGGATTATTACATCTTACTAGACTAATCTGCTACACGGCTGTGTTTGAAAAACTGATTTATCCCGGATGAGTTTCACCGGCATTAATGATTAGGAATCTGGTTGGAACAAAACCCTGCAGCCACAGGGGTTCACCAGGACCGAGTTTGGCAAACACTGCTGAACTGAGACGAAACCGACTCAGATGAGGAGTGGGGGCGGGCAAAGTAGTTGCAGCTATTGATTATTCAGTGTTGTTTGCCTGGGTGTCTGATCTGCTCAACTAGATTATAAATAAAAGGAAAACAATGTGAAGGCAATGTCACAGGTGATCCTGTGGTATAGCGGGTCCACAGCTCCCCTTCAAAAGCCCATTTTTAAATAAATAATCATCGCAGTCACAGTGTAGCGAGGGGAGTGGAAGTGTGGCTGAAACGGTTTTCGGGTAGACTCGTGCTTCGGGCATTTCTCCCCTGTGCAGTGTGTGAGCGAGTGAGGAGAGGGAGAGAGAAAGCCAGTACGTTAGAGTGAGCGAGAGCAGGCTCAAAGGCAATGTGTTCCTGTGGTATAGCGGGTTCATAGCTCACCTTCAAAAGGTCATTTTTAATCAGGCGACTGACAGTAGTGGAGTCAGGCACAGAGAAGGTCAGCTGCAGAGAGAGCGTCTCGACTGTTGCAGGGCCTGAAGCAGGTGAGATGCTAATGAAAAAGAGGCACAGGGCTTATTGGTTTTTAAAGACTGCTTCCTTCATTGTGTTTTAACTTCAGTTTTAAAGGATTGCGCGGCTCTCTCTTGCGCTGCCTGTGTGTGCCTCTGTCTGTCTGTGGCGCTGCCTCTGTGTGTGTGCGTGGCTCTCTCGCGCGCGCTGCCTGTGTGTGCGCTTGTCTCTCTCTGGCGTTGCCTCTGTGTGTGTGCGCGGCTCTCTCTCGCGCTGCCTCTGTGTGTGTGCGTGGCTCTCTCGCGCGCTGCCTGTGTGTGCTCTTGTCTCTCTCTGCCGTTGCCTCTGTGTGTGTGCGCGGCTCTCTCTCTCGCGCTGCCTGTGTATGCCTCTGTCTCTTTCTGGTGTTGCCTCTGTGTGTGTGTGTGTGTGTGTGTGTGTGTGTGTGTGTGTGTGTGTGTGTGTGTGTGTGTGTGTGTGTGTGTATGTATGCCTGTGCCTCTGTCTCTCTGGCGCTGCCTCTGTGTGTGCCTCTGGCGCTGCCTGTGTGTGCGCGCGGCTCTCTCTCTCGTGCTGCCTGTGTGTGCCTCTGTCTCTCTCTCTGGCGCTGCCTCTGTGTGAACCAAGATTCCACTGAGGTTGACTAATGAAAAGTCAACGTGGCTCAGAGCTGCAAGTGGACTGTGGCACAGACAAGCAGAAATGACGGCATGTTTTTCGAGGCGTCGCGTCCGAGTTGGTGGGCATGGCTGTGATTTTTTCGTCGTATCCAATGATCTAAGAGTTGGTGGGCGTGGCTCCTTCCTGCGTGCGCCATTGGCGTCTTACTTGTTGGCGGTTTAGTGAATCCACGCCCCTTCCGGCGTGCTTTCCATGGTTGGCTACTTGTCTTCTGGCTTAGTGAATTATATATATAGATTGTTGCAGTTTATTTACTTAAGTAGTAGTATTTTCATTTTAAAGTAAAATTTCTGAAATGAGCTACAGCTTTCACAATTTATTCTTCTAAATGACTTCACAAATTGTTTGGCATACTCTGTTTTTTATTTAACAATTTAATTAACTGAGTAAAAAGATTTATTTACATAACAAAATTTTTCCTAAAATATTTATGTGCTAATTGTATTTTATACAGGTATTATGATAAATCTTGGTGAATAATTTGGCAAATAGTCTGAAATGTTTAATAATAATAATCTATATATATAATTCACTAAGGCAGCCGACCATGGCAGGCAAGACGCAAGACAGAGCCATGCCCGCCAACTCTAAGCCTCCTTCCGCGTCCACCCTCGCTCTCGAGGCATTCACACTGCCTGCTCATGTGCCAGCACGCAACACCTCACCAAACACCGCCTCAGTCGTTTTCGTCTCTGCTACAGTCCACATGCACCTTTGAGCCACGTAGACTTTTCATTGTTCTCTTCAGTTCCAGCTGCTTTTCTATATATAATCCACCAAGTCGCCTGACCATGGAATACGCATGCACACAAGACAGAGCCCCGCCAGCCGACTCTAACCCTCCTCCTGCATTCACCACAATGTACTGGAGTGTAAGACTATCGCAGCTGGTACCTCACAAACTGTCCTTATTCCCCGGATATCCCTGACCCCATCAGATTCAAATTTGCCTTTTACTTCTACACACAGACAATTTCCTGTTAGATTGTTAATAAGGCACAGGGCCAAACTTTCAAAAAGATATGCCTGTATCTGCCAAAACCAGTTTTCAGTCACGGACAGTCGTATGTTGCTCTCTCCAGAGTTCCATCTTTTCATTCACTCACAGTCGTATCCTCAAACCCACCCCATTTGGACAACTGTGTCTTTCAGGAAGTGTTCACCCATCAATAAATAATTATAGGGCGTATGCTACGCCGCAGGTTGGCTGGTAGTCCTAATAATAATAATTCATTACATTTATATAGCGCTTTTCTCAGTACTCGAAGCGCTATCCACACAGAGAGGAACTGGGGAGCGAACTCACAATCTTCCACAGTCTCCTTACTGCAAAACTGTTTTGACATTGTGCTGAATGTTGAAGTATCCGTTCTACCAGCTGTCTCTGGTGTTCTTACAGTTGTCAGTGGTCTACCAGTAAATTGTATCTTAATATAAAATCTTCTCTGCATATCTGATGTAGATTTATATTCAAGGCACCTAACAGTTGCACATGGTTACTGAAACTGCATTTAGCACAGTGGTTCTCAAGCTGTGGGGCGGGCCCCCCTAGGGGGGCGCGAAGTAACAAAAAGGGGTGCGCAAAGATGTGAAAAAAAGAAAACAAGAATCGAAAGTATGAAAAATACATCTGTTGAAACCAAAACAAATTAACTTAAACTACATTTTGATACTAGAAAAATAAATATAGAGTTAGATAAATGTTGATAAAAGTTAAGTAGGTATAATAAAATTTGCATCTATGACATATCATTAATTAAAAAAGAACAAATTGGTATTAGTGGGCTCCTTTCAAAAAACGTTAGGGGGGCACGATTAAAACTGTTATGAAAACTTGGGTCGCAAATACTTAAAGGTTGAGAAACGCTGATTTAGCATACAACACTGCTACAGCACTATATGTATTGTGCAGGACCCATTATTAATATTTTGACAGTTTAGTCTTGCATTGCAGTTCTTTCACTTGACAAGCCTGTCTGTCCTTCACATCAATGTTGCATGAGTCTCTGCTGTTAACCATCTCATTGTTTTTTAGGTTGTGAGAGGGGTGATAATGTCATGGGAAATATTTTTATGTTTATGTCCCCTAGAAATAAAATCTCTTTGTGATGGATCAGAGGCATTGTTTGTAGGATATGTCTGAGATCGTATACTACCGTAATAAAAAGAATACTAAATAGACATATTTTATTCTCCACAGAAATCAAGCTTGGCTAATCTATCACAGACCTATCCATGACCTGACACATCGTTTTAAAAACACTGATTTAGAGTGAGACTTTTAGAGAAAGTCTTTATTGTGTATTAAAATGGGTACAGTTAAAATAAACTGCAGATCACAAGTGTTAACCTGATCATTTTTATTAAGAAAATTAAGTTCTGTAGCCTTTAGTTTTCAGTATCCTTAAAAATATTGAAATGCAAAAAATTCACCTTAAAATGTATAATTTTTTAACCAACCATAATGGGGATTAAATTTTTTTTTAGTTTATTACATAAGACTCAGTCAGTCAGTCATTATCCAACCTGCTATATCCTAACACAGGGTCATGGGGGTCTGCTGGAACCAGTCCTAGCCAACACAGGGTGCAAGTCAGGAACCAATCCCCGGGCAGGGTGCCAGCCCACTGCAGGGCGCACACACACACCCACATACCAAGCACACACTAGGGTCAATTTAGGATCACCAATACACCTGACCTGCATGCCTATGGACTGTGGGAGGAAACCAGTGCAGACACATGGAGAACATGCAAACTCCATGCAGGAAGGACCCGGGAAGTGAACCCAGGTCTTCTTACTGTGAGGCAGCAGTGCTACCATTGCGCCACCATGCTGCCTTACATAAGATTCGTAATATTTAATTTCTGTGTTTTATTCTAGATAAGTTGTAGATTTTAAAGGATAAGTTTGATATTTTTCAAGTTAAACTTATTTCTTCACAACTTTGTATATATATGCATTAGAACACAACTTTGCATGGCAAAAGTTAAGCATTTTCTATTGATTTTAAAAAGAATACATAGCTATTTCTAGCTTTTTATAAAGCTTGATGCTATAGATAGATAGATAGATACTTTATTAATCCCAAGGGGAAATTCACATACTTCAGCAGCACCTTACTGATACAAAAAACAATATTAAATTAAAGATTGATAATAATGCAGGTAAAAAAAACAGACAATTTCTTTGTGTAATGTTAATGTTTACCACCACCCCCGGGGGAGGAATTGAAGAGTCGCATAGTTTGGGGGAGGAACGGTCTTCTGATTCTATCAGTGGAGCAGGACAGTGACAGCAGTCTGTCGCTGAAGCTGCTCTTCTGTCTGGAGATGACACTGTTTAGTGGATGCAGTGGATTTTCCATAATTGATAGGAGTCTGCTGAGCGCTCGTCGCTCTGCCACAGATGTCAAACTGTCCAGTTCCATGCCAACAATAAAGCCTGCCTTCCTCACCAGTTTGTCCAAGCGAGAGGCGTCTTTCTTCTTAATGCTGCCTCCCCAGCACACCACCGCATAGAAGAGGGCGCTCGCCACAACCATCTGATAGAACATCTACAGCATCTTATTGCAGATGTTGAAGGATGCCAGGCTTCTAAGGAAGTATAACCGGCTGTGTCCTTTCTTACACAGAGCATCAGTATTGGCAGTCCAGTCTAATTTATCATCCAGCTGCACTCCCAGGTATTTATAGGTCTGCAACATCTGCACATAGTCACCTCTGATGATCACAGGGTCCATGAGGGGTCTGGGCCTCCTAAAATCCACCACCAGATCCTTGGTTTTGCTGGTGTTCAGGTGTAGGTGGTTTGAGTCGCACCATTTAACAAACTCATTGATTAGGTCCCTATACTCCTCCTCCTGCCCACTCCTGATGCAGCCCACGATAGCAGTGTCATAAGCGAACTTTTGCACGTGGCAGGACTCCGAGTTGTATTGGAAGTCCGATGTATATAGGCTGAACAGGACAGGAGAAAGTACAGTCCCTTGTGGCGCTCCTGTGTTGCTGACCACAATGTCAGACGTGCAGTTCCCAAGACGCACATACTGAGGTCTGTCTTTAAGATAGTTAAGATAGTCCACAATCCATGCCACTAGGTATGAATCTACTCCCATCTCTGTCAGCTTGTCCCTGAGGAGCAGAGGTTGGATGGTGTTGAAGGCACTAGAGAAGGCTAGAAACATAATTCTTACAGCACCACTGCCTCTGTCCAAGTGGGAGAGGGATCGATGTAGCATATAGATGATGGCATCCTCCGCTCCCACCTTCTCGTGATATGCAAACTGCAGAGGGTCGAGGGCGTGTTGAACCTGTGGTCTCAGGTGGTGAAGCAGCAGCCTCTCCATGGTCTTCATCACATGTGATGTCAGAGCAACAGGCCGGAAGTCATTCAGCTCACTAGGACGTGATGCCTTTGGGACTGGGGTGATGCAAGATGTTTTCCAAAGCCTCGGGACTCTCCTCTGTTCCAGGCTCAGGTTGAAGATGCGCTGTAGGGGACCCCCCAGCTCCGATGCACAGACCTTCAGCAGTTGTGGCGATACTCCAACTGGACCTGCTGCTTTGCTGGCACGAAGTCTCCTCAGCTCTCTGCTCACTTGCGCTGTTGTAATTATGGGTGGGGATGTCTCTCCTATGCTGGTATCAGCAGAAGGATTTGTGGAGGGTGCAGTACTCCGAGGTGGGAGTGGGTTAAGGTGGTCAAACCTGTTGAACTTGTTCATTTGATTTGCTGTCTTCACGTCTCTCTCGATGGTGGTACCCTGCTTCAAGCTGCAGCCAGTGATGATCCTCATCCCATCCCACACTTCCTTGTAGTGAGGCTGAAGCAGAACCAGGTTATGATCTGCCTTCCCAAGCGCAGGCAGCAGGGTGGCGCTGTATGCGTCTTTAACGTTTGCATACAGTAAATCAATAGTCTTATTTCCCCGGGTGCTACAGTCCACATACTGGGAGAAGGCAGGTAATGTTTTGTCCAGCGTCACATGGTTAAAGTCTCCAGCGATTAGCACAAGCGCCTCAGGGTGCTGCGTTTGTAACTTAGCAACAGCAGAATGGATGATGTCACTCGCTGTCTCCACGTCCGCCCGAGGAGGGATGTACACGATGACAACAATGACGTGTCCAAACTCTCTGGGCAAGTAATAGGGATGCAAACTTACGGCCAACAGTTCGATGTCCCTGCAGTCAGCCAGTTCGTCGATCTTATTTGAGATTGAGTTCACATTTCCCAGAATCACAGAAGGCACCGAAGGCTTAAAACGCCACTTTCTCGCAAGCCGCTTCATTTTTAGCTTAGTGCCGGCTCTGCTGCCACGATACCGCCTTCTTCTTCTGCTACACAATGGCAACGTTTATCCTTCAGTACCTGTTGGCTATGCAGCACACATGAAAGAAACGCATGAGAATATGGAACTGTTTCTGAAGCACATCCAGTATAGCAGGTACAACTGGAATATCTGTGGAGATCTTAGTCATTGCTGTGTTACTAGGACTGCAGCTCGGCTATACAAAGTGCTGTTGTTTCATCTGTGAATGGGACAGCGGTACCAAAGAGTCGCACTATTCTCGACAGAACTGCCCACTCCGTAAAAAGTTAGTTCCAGGACAGAAAAATGTGGCACATGAATCGCTTGTCGACCTGGCAAAGATATTTTTGCCTCCTCTTCACATAAAACTGGGACTCATGAAGAATTTCGTGAAAGCACTGAACAAGGAAGGCAAAGGTTTCCGTTATTTAAGACAGATGTTCCCAAGAATAACTGACGCCAAGTAGACAAACTTCTCAAAGCATACAAGACAATGAAGTGCAACATGTCACTCAAGATTCATTTCCTCCACTCACACTTGGATTTCTTCCCTGCAAATCTCGGTGCTGTCAGTGACGAACACGGTGAAAGGTTCCACCAGGACATTGCTACGATGGAGAAATGATACCAGGGCAACTGGAATCCATCAGTGTTTGCTGACTACTGTTGGACACTGCAACGTGATGCACCAGACATTAAATCCAAAAGAAAATCAGGAGCAAAGCACTTTTAATTCTGTTGAATTTAATAGCTTATGCAAAACATAAACGTGACTAAATACGTTATTGTCAGTAAACATATAAATGTTTATTTCTCAGAGTTCCTACGTGATGAAGTAAAACCAAAACTATATTTGTGCGTACCCAGTAGGTAGGTATCAAGAAGCAAGAAGAAAAAAAAAAAGTGTTGTGCAGTGTATTTAATATACCGTAATCCCTCGCTATATCACGCTTCGACTTTCGCGGTTTCACTTTATCGCAGATTTTATATGTAAGCATATTTAAATATATATCACAGATTTTTTGCTGGTTCGCGGATTTCTGCGGACAATGGGTCTTTTAATTTCTGGTACATGCTTCCTCAGTTGGTTTGCCCAGTTGATTTCATACAAGGGACGCTATTGGCAGATGGCTGAGAAGCTTCCCAACCAGAGTGTGTATTACGTATTAAATAAAACTCCTCAAATATATTGTGAGCACTGGGGCTGTTTGCACCCCTAGAGGATACGGCTGCTCCTCAAAAAATGCTCTCTACAACCTCCTGTGTTTCTGTGCAAATCTGTGACCCAAGCATGACAATATTAAAATAACCATATAAACATAAGGTTTCTACTTCGTGGATTTTCACCTTTCGCGGGGGGTTGTGGAACCCAACCCCCACGATCAAGGAGGGATTACTGTATATGCAGGCAACTGCTCTCTCGCTTGTATGTTATATAAAAACATTAGTGTGGTGAAAATAAAAATTTAAACTATAAAAACTAGTTTATTTTGGCTTTTATTTTCTAGTTTTGATTAGCTTTAGTTTTGAGACATTTTTTTTCTTTTTAATTTAGTTAATAAAATGAATGTGTTTTTGTTAATGGGAATAACACTGGGATACATTTTCAGTTTGCTTGTGTGAAGGCTTTTAGCCTTCCTAACAGGAGTTCTCACATCATTGCAAATATAAACTGAATACTAAGCAAGTGGCAAGAACAGTTCCTCTTTCAAGATAAAAACATGCTTCTGGGTGCGAAAATTTTTTGCGGAAGAAGACCTACGCTGAGCTAAAGCGCATAGCTGGTCCTCTTTTGAAATGGCTTAGATATATATTTTTTTAATGCATTGAAAGTGCTTAACATTTTAACACAGTTTCATGCGAAAAATGTGTATATGTATATGTGTATATATCCATATATCTGTACATATATATTTATATACAGTGGTGTGAAAAACTATTTGCCCCCTTCCTGATTTCTTATTCTTTTGCATGTTTGTCACACAAAATGTTTCTGATCATCAAACACATTTAACCATTAGTCAAATATAACACAAGTAAACACAAAATGCAGTTTTTAAATGATGGTTTTTATTATTTAGGGAGAAAAAAAATCCAAACCTACATGGCCCTGTGTGAAAAAGTAATTGCCCCCTTGTTAAAAAAATAACCTAACTGTGGTGTATCACACCTGAGTTTAATTTCCGTAGCCACCCCCAGGCCTGATTGCTGCCACACCTGTTTCAATCAAGAAATCACTTAAATAGGAGCTGCCTGACACAGAGAAGTAGACCAAAAGCACCTCAAAAGCTAGATATCATGCCAAGATCCAAAGAAATTCAGGAACAAATGAGAACAGAAGTAATTGAGATCTATCAGTCTGGTAAAGGTTATAAAGCCATTTCTAAAGCTTTGGGACTCCAGTGAACCACAGTGAGAGCCATTATCCACAAATGGCAAAAACATGGAACAGTGGTGAACCTTCCCAGGAGTGGCCGGCCCACCAAAATTACCCCAAGAGCGCAGAGACGACTCATCCGAGAGGTCACAAAAGACCCCAGGACAACGTCTAAAGAACTGCAGGCCTCACTTGCCTCAATTAAGGTCAGTGTTCACGACTCCACCATAAGAAAGAGACTGGGCAAAAACGGCCTGCATGGCATATTTCCAAGACGCAAACCACTGTTAAGCAAAAAGAACATTAGGGCTCGTCTCAATTTTGCTAAGAAACATCTCAATGATTGCCAAGACTTTTGGGAGAATACCTTGTGGACTGATGAGACAAAAGTTGAACTTTTTGGAAGGCAAATGTCCCGTTACATCTGGCGTATAAGGAACACAGCATTTCAGAAAAAGAACATCATACCAACAGTAAAATATGGTGGTGGTAGTGTGATGGTCTGGGGTTGTTTTGCTGCTTCAGGACCTGGAAGGCTTGCTGTGATAGATGGAACCATGAATTCTACTGTCTACCAAAAAATCCTGAAGGAGAATGTCCGGCCATCTGTTCGTCAACTCAAGCTGAAGCGATCTTGGGTGCTGCAACAGGACAATGACCCAAAACACACCAGCAAATCCACCTCTGAATGGCTGAAGAAAAACAAAATGAAGACTTTGGAGTGGCCTAGTCAAAGTCCTGACCTGAATCCAATGGCGATGCTATGGCATGACCTTAAAAAGGCGGTTCATGCTAGAAAACCCTCAAATAAAGCTGAATTACAACAATTTTGTAAAGATGAGTGGGCCAAAATTCCTCCAGAGCGCTGTAACAGACTCATTGCAAGTTATCGCAAACGCTTGATTGCAGTTATTGCTGCTAAGGGTGGTCCAACCAGTTATTAGGTTCAGGGGGCAATTACTTTTTCACACAGGGCCATGTAGGTTTGGATTTTTTTTTTCTCCCTAAATAATAAAAACCACCATTTACAAACTGCATTTTGTGTTTACTTGTGATATATTTGACTAATGGTTAAATGTGTTTGATGATCAGAAACATTTTGTGTGACAAACATGCAAAAGAATAAGAAATCAGGAAGGGGGCAAATAGTTTTTCACACCACTATATATATATATGTATATATCTATATGTATATGTCTATATGTATATATGTATATATCTTTATATCTCATGTTTGTGAAGAAATAACTTTGACTTGTAAAATACCGAATTTGCCTTTTAAGTCATAGGTTCTTAAACTATGGATCATGTTTTGTCTGTTTTTGGGTTGCATAGAGTGGTGATTCACAATTGAAATCAATGGGAAGGGGTTGTATACTGTTTGTCTTGCGATGGGTCTCCGCAGATAGTTTAATTAAATGCCATAGCATTGGTATAATGTTTGTCCCTGATTCTGCAGGGGAAATGTGAAAAACTGTCCGCAGCAATTCTCTAAGGGGGCGGGGGCAACATGGGATGACTCTCAGCAGCCATTGTTCAAGGTGGAACAGTGGGGATGACTGTTGATTAGCGATTCTCCAAGGGTGAAAATACGGGATGACTGTTGGTGTTGATTGTTCAAAGGGGAGGAATAACTGTTGACAGCGATTTTCTCCAAGGAGGTCCTCAAGATTACTGTTGGCAGTGATTCTCCAAAGGAGAAACCCTGGGATGAACTAACGCAGCGATTCATGAAGGGGGTCCCCCACGGTGACTGTCAGTGGTGATTCTCCAAGGGGGACTTCCCGAGATGACTGTTGGCGGCAATTCTCCAATGTTGGTAGCTGCCCGGGACGATTCTCGGACTTGAAGAAACAAAAATGGTAAAATTGAGGTAGAAAAATATGTTTTAAGAATCACTTCTTTAAGTGAATAAACTGTTTGACCAATACTATATTATAGTACTTCTAAGGGAAAGCTTGCATTGCTTTTAATTGTGTGTATTTAACCAAGAGTTTAGAAAAAAACTTTGGAGAAAGTAAATGCAGGCACAGGACAGGAGGTTCTGGCAAGCAGGCAGTTTAGCTCAGTGATTACATCATTCTCTCAAAGACAGTTAAGAGAGGGGGATTAGATACAGTTCTTTTTCATGTGCTTTAATGACCTGGGGCCTCATGTATAACGCCATGCGTAGAACTCACACTATAACATGGCGTAAGCACAAAAGCGGGATTGTGCATACGCACAGAAAAATCCAGATGCAGGAATCTGTGCGCACGCATACTTTCACGTTCTTCCACTACATAAATCCCGATCAGCGTGAAAAGTAACACACGTGCACGCGCCTTCTGTCCCGCCCCAACTCCTCCCAGAATTACGCCTCTTTGAATATGCAAATCAATATAAATAGCCTTCTGTGAAAAGACAATGGGAAAAGCACAGGGGAAAATATAAGAATTTCAGCGAATACCAAGTGGAGGCAAAGGAAAAACGTACTATTTGTTGGTTTAAACAGTGGTATAATCAACAAAAGAAAGTTGATCAAGTGACAGAGTGTCGGAAAAACTCATCAAATTCACAAAGTCGCACAGTGCCCGAAATAAAAAAGAAATCACATATCAAAGTCGCCGTGAAAAGGCAAGTCGTAGCCCACCGTCTGAGTGTCATATGAAAGCGTATTAGGGTACAAACAAAAAACATAGGCACACAGTGGGGAAAAAAGCACGAAATGTCAACTTTAATCTCGAAATTTCCACTTTAATCACGTAGTTTATTTTGCCATTAAAGTAGAACATCATAAACTTCATCTTAAAATCGTTTTTTTTACTAGTTTCTCAAGTAGAATGTTAAATGCTTTGTTCTGTGTTTGATCTTCTATTTGCTCTATGTGTGTGTGAATCACTACGTGCTTCCGTTCTTTCTCTTTCTCTGACAGGACACAGAATGCATTACATTCGAGATATTATAGCTCTCTGAATAATTAAAATACTGAGATGTATATGTGATATCATTTTCATGATGATAGGAATGAAAGCATGTTATTAAACATGGGAACATGGTGGCGCAGTGATTGTTCATATCTCACGCAAGAGGCTTGCTGCACCATGTGCGACCTTCGATGAAATAATTTATTACAGAAGTACTGTCTCTTTCAAACGTACTAACCTCCAATTCCTGTCCATACTTTTCTTTCTCCAATCGCCACACAATCAGCTCTGTAATAGACGTTAAGCCATTTGTAAGCTTAGAACGCCGATTCTTCAAAACTTTTAAGGAACATTGAAATATCTTCGTAGTACATGTTTAATTATTCTATTCATCTATCCTTCCAGTGTCGCGTCAGCACCAGCAAGAATACAGCGGAAGGCAGGAGCTATCCTTGAACTAGCTATACGCTGCGGCACCGTGTCCTCACATGTTTAATTATTAACAATACAGATTATTTAAATGAAGTTAAAGTTTTATCTGTATACTATAAGCAACATATTTTGCTGCATTTCATCTTAATAATGATATTGTCATCATACGCGCTTTATAAAGTAGCACAGGTTGTGCAATATTATAACTGTAGTGTAAGTTTACAGTGAGGTGATTGTACTTGTAAGTACAAACAGTTCTACAAGGAGGACTTGATGGACTGATTGAGTGCGTTTATAGTTCTTGGGATGAAACTGTTTCTGAAACGCGAGGTCCGTACAGGAAAGGCTTTGACGCTTTTTGCCGTGGTTGAGGTAGTGTGTACTTGAAACTGTATACCGATAATTCTCTTTCCGATCAGCTGCTGCTGTGATTCACACAGATACAGTGATATAAATACTCCGAGTGGTGCAGTGAGAGTAATATGGAAAAAGATGATCCGCAGTGGCAACCCTTAACGGGAGCAGCAAAAAGAAGAACAAGATGCAGTGAGCGTAACAACGCTAAAGCAGTTATGGTATTTGGAATACTATGGCTATTCCCTGGCCCATTATATTGCTACAGGTTAATTACAATCAGATGCATTACACTAATAAACAATATGCAGTTAATTTCAGTGTATTTATAAAGCCGCGTCAGGAATGTGGAGCTAAGAAAGAAAGGGTGATCACACAGGAACAGTAGTTTGACCATTCTGTGGACCATTATATTGTTACAGGTTAATTACAATCAGATGCATTAAATTTATGAACAATATGTGGTTAATTTCAGTGTATTTGATAAAGCCGCCGCCGTGGATGTGGATCTAAGAAAGGGTAACCACACAGGAACAGTAGCACTGCTTTGACGCTGGGTGCCGCCAGTCTGCAAAACCGAGCGGAGAAATTGCGTACGCCATGGTATGAGTTACCGTGGAAATGTGCGTGGCTTTACGGCAAGTTTAGGTTTTATACATTGCGATTTGAGCGTGGACAGGTTCGTACGCAACATTTCTGTGCGTACGCACTGTTTATACATGAGGCCCCTGGTTATTTGCAGAAACCTGGTTTCTAAAATGCAATATGAACCATTTTTCTGGTTAACAAAACCTGGGTTATTGGTTTCTGTGAAACTTGGGTAACAGACGTAGATTTGTGTGCGAATAACCCAGTTAGTTGGCCATGTACATCCTTAACTAGGTTATAGTTAGCAATTTTGTAGTCTGCGCATGTCCGTTGCACTCTGCTCACTTTGCTTAACTTCACAAACGCATTCGTCATCCTTAGGTGGAAGCGTTAACAAGATGCATTTTCTGAGGCAAATGCTTGGGTGATTGCATTATTCCTTCTCTTGAATGAAGTAATCTGTCTCAGTATTTCAGACATCGCTAAACTTATGTTGATGTGCTAACCTCAGCAGCACAATTACATGAGCAGTAGAGTAGAATGCGTTAAGTACCGTATTTTTTGCACCATAAGATGCACCTGACCATTAGACGCACCTAGGTTTAGAGGAGGAAAACAAGAAAAAAAATATTTTGAACCAAATGGTGCACTAATATGTTTAATAAAATATAGCAGAATAATATTTCAACCATGTAAATTCAACAGCGGTATTAAGAAACATTATCACTGTCATTAACAAATAAGGAGAGACTTTAAGGTTCAAGCACTCTTCTAGTTTTATGAACTCCTCATCACTAGTGTCAGAATTTATTAAGCTCAGTTGCTCACAATCACTTTGCAGGAGCACGTACCTATAATCACGCGGCATAACCTGTCCATAGCCACCAGGGGACAAAGCACGTTTGGACCAATGCTCCCTGAAGTTATATCACCAGTCTAGTCCCATCTCTGTTTGTAATGCCACAAAGCCCTTCATCTCGTGTTTTGTTGTGGGTTTCCAGTTTGAAAAACGAGAATGCGGTGCAAGCACAGCCCTCGATTCAAAAAATTGCTCTGCATACCTGTTTGTCTCGTCTGACAGTAGTTGAAAGGCAGCTTCAGGAAAGAACAGCCTGAAGTAGTCCAGCGGCTGGTAATCTGTCGAGTCCAGAGTCCGATAATGCGCAAAACATCATCTGCTGAGTATTTTGTTTTCTGCACTCGCTTCACTCCCTCATGAGATGTAGATGCTATCTTGCCTTTGTTTATATTTGTTTACATTTCGCAACTCACGCACACGCAAGGATTAGATGCTGAGTCAATGAGTCTAACATTCCTCCAAGCACAGAGGGAATGCCTGAAACGTAACAGTGAGATTTGTCGCCCTCTACCCCTGGATGTCGACATTTTTGTCAGGTAATACACATCATGGTCTGTGACGCAATATTCGCTCCATAAGACGCACAGACATTTCCAACCTTCTTTTGGGGAAAAAAAAGTGCGTCTTATGGTGCGAAAAATACGGTAGTCCAGTTACCAGTGTGCCGCTTCTTTATGGAGGTTTATTGAACAGCCAAGCAAAAAATGAGTGTGCTGTATGCAGTCTGTTGACACAAAAATATTAATACAATATCAGTTTAGTTTTAATTCAGCTTTTTACTATACAGGTAAATATGTTGAAGCAGTGTGCATTGCGGTTAATGTTCATACATAGAATCCTTGGGTGCTCAGGTTGAGAATATTTAAAGGGGATGAATGTTTTTTTTACTTAAGAGCACATGAAGGACTAAATGTATTTGTAATGCACAAAAAAATCTTCATAAACTTCATGCTTGTTTTCAAATTCAGTGTTGTCAATGTTCACATTTACATTGCTTTTCATAATGTTAGGGACAAAGTCTCATTTTTCTTTAATTTACCCCTCTGCTCCATAGTTTAAAATTTCAAATCAAACAATTTGGACATGATTAAAGTCCACATTGCAGACATTAATTTAAGAGTATTTGCATACATTTCAGTCACAACATGTTAAAATGATAAAACTTTTTCTACGTGGTCCACCCATTTTTGGACACCAGAATGTTTGGGACATAGCAATGGTAGGTATATCAAAGCAGTCAAATTCATTACTTTGTTGCAGATCTCTTGCATGCAATGAGTGCTTGAAGTCTGTGATTTGTAGACATCACTAAGTGCTGAATATCTTCTCTGGCGATGCTCTGCCAAGTGTCTAATCCAGCAATCTTCAACTCCTGCTTATTTCGGGGGCTTGTCACCTTAAGCTTTACTTTCAGCAACTGAGGCATCCTTGAAGCCTATAAAAAATTTTGCAATCCTGCGCTACCTTAAATTTTTTCGCACCTCTCCTCATCACCACCTTTTCTTTTGCAAATGTGTTGATTAGCACAAGCAGCCTGCTTTTTGTAGGCTTTGGTAATTCTAGTGTTAAACAGTGCTTAAATGTACATGTACTTTATAGGATTTAATCATTAATTGCACTATAGCTTTTTTTGCTGTTACAATATACATTCTTATATTTATGCAGGTGTTTCTAAAACAGTAAACACACTAAATGTTGCTAATTTTTAAGGTGTAATTATATACATTATATCAACTACCATTTTAGTTATTCAGTGCTTGTTTCTTACCAACAGTTGTACTGTATGACACACACAAAGAAAAAATAAACATAGTACAAACCTTTAAAAAAGCTTCAAATCTATCAACTGTATACTGTATAAGATGTTTATCAAGAAGATGCAAGGCTAACTTGCTTAATATGTTCTAAAGTAAAATTGACAATTTTTTCTTTCTTTCTTTTTTAATTTTTCTACTAAAACAAGCTTGTTTTCTGTCCAAACTCAGAAAAGCAGTATTTGTTTTAATTACAAAACAATAAAGGTCTGAATTCATTAAAGTAGGTTTTTTTTTTTTTTTTTTTTTTTTTTACTGTTTGTCTAATGGCACAGGTTGACTCATCCAATTCCCTTTTTCTCAGTGTGTTACACCACTTAACTCTTTTAGGGCTATTTTTTTTTGTTTCTTTTCTCCCAGGGCTGAATATTTTTCCAAAAACTAACATTTTTTAAAAAAGAACACAAAGCAATTGTTTACCATATCAAATCAACAAAAAATACTTACTTTTGACAAATGTTACTGTCAATTGTCTGTTGCTGCACTTTCTCACATATATTGTTAGTGTGTACTGTAGAGAGACAAGTCACCGTTTGACATCATGCCATGCCAGTGCCACCAAGTTATCTGCCCGCATGAAAACCGGATTGTCACCTCTCCATCTTCAGCCTGTCTGGCTTCAACTGTGAAGGCCTGTGTCTCCTGTTCACCCTCACTGTGCCAAAAGCTCAAATTCCCCTGCTCTGTAGCTCCATGAACAATTCTGGGCATGTATAAAAATTATCCATGTACACAACATGACCCAAATGTTCATAGCCCTGAAGCAGCTCCAGCACAACCTGACTTGTCAAGGGACATTTCTCTCTTTGAAAGAAATACTTTCCTGTATATGTAATTACTTTCAGGCAGAAACCAGTGTTTGCTTCTGCCAGTACAAAATCCTTTATGCCATACTTTGTGGGCTTGCCTGGCATATATTGGCAGAAAAAAAGGCATCCCTTTTATTTTATCATAGATTCATACACAGACAAGTCACGGCCAGGCTGATAAAATTGTTTATATGTTGGTTCCACAAAGTCAAACACGGGCTGAACTGCCTGGCTCACACCTTGGGATTTGCTTCTGGTTATCACAGAAGTGAATAAAACTTTGCAGCAGCACATACCTAATCATCACGCGGCATAACCTGTCCAAAGCCACCAGGGGACAAAGCACGTTTGGTTCAGTGCTCCCTGAAGTTATATCACCAGTCTAGTCACATCTCTATTTGTAATGACACAAAGCCTTTCATCTCGTCTTTTGTTGTGGGTTTCCACTTTGAAAAACGAGAATGCGATGCAAGCGCAGCCCACGATTCAAAAAATTGCTCTGCCTACCTGTTTGTCTCGTTTGACAGTAACTGAAAAGGGGCATCAGGAGAGAGCAGCCTGAAGTTGTCCAGCGGCTGGTAATCTGTCGTGTCCAACAGCCATACCGTCTTCTGAAGTCCGGTCGACAGTTCGGCTCCCACTGATCAATGTCTGGGTATTCCTCCCACACGAACCTTGCTGTAGGTGCATCGGCTGCGCGAATGCACTCAGCTGGCAGCCAATCAGCTGGGGCGGCTTCGGCTGGTGTCCGATCAGCTGATGCCGGCTTCTCACTCTTTTGCTCGATCGCCTGATCACTGTCAATAAAATCTGATTCTGAAAAATCAGAGTCCGACTCGGCAATAATTCCCAAAACATCGTCTGCCGAGTATTTTCTTTTTTGCCCTTGCTTCACTCCCTTGTGAGATCTCAATGCCATCTTGCCTCACAATCACTTTGCAGGAGCACGTACCTATAATCACGCGGCATAACCTGTCCATAGCCACCAGGGGACAAAGCACGTTTGGACCAATGCTCCCTGAAGTTATATCACCAGTCTAGTCCCATCTCTGTTTGTAATGCCACAAAGCCCTTCATCTCGTGTTTTGTTGTGGGTTTCCAGTTTGAAAAACGAGAATGCGGTGCAAGCACAGCCCTCGATTCAAAAAATTGCTCTGCATACCTGTTTGTCTCGTCTGACAGTAGTTGAAAGGCAGCTTCAGGAAAGAACAGCCTGAAGTAGTCCAGCGGCTGGTAATCTGTCGAGTCCAGAGTCCGATAATGCGCAAAACATCATCTGCTGAGTATTTTGTTTTCTGCACTCGCTTCACTCCCTCATGAGATGTAGATGCTATCTTGCCTTTGTTTATATTTGTTTACATTTCGCAACTCACGCACACGCAAGGATTAGTTGCCGAGTCAAAGAGTCTAACATTCCTCCAAGCACAGAGGGTATGCCTATGACGTGACAGTGAGTTTTGTTGCCATTAACAGCTGATTGTTGCCCTCTATCCCTGGATGTCGACTTTTGTCAACATTTGCCCTCAACCCCTCCTGTCGACAGAAGTCGACATCCGCCCTAAAAGAGTTAATGTAAAGGCGAATATTCTGGTCTTCTCTCTCTCTCTCCAGTAAAGTCTGCACTTTCTGCTCTCTGTTTGCAAAAAACGATGTACAAGCACAGTAATACCTTGTGTAAAGGAGCACTGCATCTAAATTACAGTAAAGCTTAGAAAAGTAGATGCTGAAGAAAAACTTTTCTTTGTACTTGGCCAATATACTGATCACCAATCAAGTGTTTTGTATTGAAAATTGGCCAATTTAGATTGGCCCACAATCAATCGGAGTATCACTGTCATCGGCCCCACATATGATATCTTGAAAAGCAACCATGGATCTCTGTACATTGCATCAGCCTGGTTTATAACACTTTTGTTTCTATGTCAAAAGTTTTTCTTTGTAAGTGTGGTCTTTGTTGTGTGTCTTGTTTTTGTGTGAGAAGAAAACACAACTGTTAGTTTGTGCTTCTGTTTTTGTATCAAATTTTGTACCTTTTGGAATTCATTTTTAACATTTTTTTTATTGAAAGCAACTCCATTCACAGTTTGGCATTTTGGGTTATTTTTAAAGCTCATTTCAACATTTGTAATGTTTTCTTATAGAAGATATCACTGTTTGAAAAAGTGCAACTGCAATGTGCTTAGTCAGTATGATTGTGCTGTTGAAATTACAGTACAGATAAAATATATGTTTATTATTTGAAAAACATTAAATACTAGCCAACCTGCAGCGTACCATACGCCGCATAATTATTTATTGATGGGTGAACACTTCCTGAAAGACACTGTTGTCCAAATGGGGTGGGTTTGAGGATATGACTGTGAGTGAATGAAAAGATGGAACTCTGGAGAGAGCAACATACAATTGTCCGTGACTGAAAACTGGCTCTGTCTTGCGTCTTGCCTGCCATGGTCGGCCGTCCTTAGTGAATTATATATATATATATAGATAGGAGATTATACCATAGAATGCACAGCGTAATAGTAAACTAAATGTAAAAACATTGAATAACACTGAGAAAACCTTGAACAACAGAGAAAACTTAACACTGCAAGAGTTCGCACTATAGTGCTACGAACCGCTAGGTAAAAACACTTTTTTAATGAGTTTTAAGCACAGGGAAAAAAATGAACATTTGAAAAATCCGTAATTTAATAAACCACCAAGAAAAGTAACATTGCAACAATGCGCGCTACGAACTGATCGCTGTAAACAGAAGTGAAAACAAAATCAAGCCCGGTGCATTCTTTAACTGCCTTCTCTGCCATATGCGTACAGCCCCCTCTCTTTTGCGTGTGTGTCTCTCTCGCGCGCCTTTGTGTGTGTCTCTCTCGCGCGCGCCTGTGTGTGTGTGTGTCTCTCTCGCACGTCTGTGTGTCTGTCTCTCTCGCGCGCCTGTGTGTCTGTGTCTCTCTCGCGCGCCTGTGTGTCTGTGTCTCTCTTGCGCGCCTGTGTGTGTGTCTCTCTCTCGCGCGCCTGTGTATGTGTGTGTCTCTCTCTTTCTCGCGCGCCTGTGTGTGTGTCTCTCTCTCTCTCACGCGCCTGTGTGTGTGTGTGTGTGTGTGTGTGTCTCTCTCGCGCGCCTGTGTGTCGCTCTCTCTCTCTGGCTCGCTTGCTGGCTGCACAGGGAATGCACAGGGAGAGACTGAAGACGTGCGGAAATCATCGGTGCGCACAGCTGCTTAGTGAATTGTTGGTGGGCGGGGCTCTGTCTTGCATCTTGCCTGCCATGGTCGGCTGCTTTAGTGAATTATGTTGATGGGCGGGGCTCTGTCTTGCTTCTTGCCTGCCATGGTCAGCTGCTTTAGTGAAATATATATATATATCTATCTATACATATTAATAAAAGGCAAAGCCCTCACTGACTGACTGACTGACTGACTCATCACTAATTCTCGAACTTCCCGTGTAGGTGGAAGGCTGAAATTTGGCAGGCTCATTCCTTACAGCTTACTTACAAAAGTTAGGCAGGTTTCATTTCGAAATTCTACGCGTAATGGTCATAACTGGAACATGTTTTTTGTCCATATACTCTAATGGAAGAGGCGGAGTCACGTATCGCGTCATCACGCCTCCTACGTAATCACGTGAACTAAAAACAAGGAAGAGATTTACAGCACGAGTCAAAACGCGGGAACGAAGGTAAATGATGTTAATTTTTGAGTGTCTTTTAATACTGTGTAAGCATACATATTAACACATGTGCAATTAAACGTGTGCATTTACGGGGTGATTTCTCAGGCTTAAAAGCTCGCCTTTTATCAAACGCGGGAACAAAGGTAAATGACGTTGTTCACTGTCTTTTAATACTGTGTAAGCATACATATTAACACATGTGCAATTAAACGTGTGCATTTACGGGGTGATTTCTCAGGCTTAAAAGCTCGCCTTTTATCAAACGCGGGAACAAAGGTAACTGACGTTGTTCACTGTCTTTTAATACTGTGTAAGCATACATATTAACACATGTGCAATTAAACGTGTGCATTTACGGGGTGATTTCTCAGGCTTAAAAGCTCGCCTTTTACTAAAAAGGTAAATGCAAAACTATTTTCAATCATTCTATGATCTGCTTCTCACAACTGAAGGCACCGTGGCTGATGTTACGTCACTTGCTGGCCAACCATAAGCGTTACCTGGTAGGTAACCAGCCACTCACTTCACTCCCTTACAGGAATCGAACCTCTGAGGTTTTCTTTTGTTCTTAACTCTTTCAGGGCTGATGTCGACTTTTGTCAAAAGGAGGAGTTGACGATGGTAATCGACTGTAAACTGTGACAAAACCAACTGTTATGTTTTAGCTGGACTCTCATTGCTAGAAGGAAGGATAGCTTCATTGATTTGACCGAGATTTCCTGCTCTTGTGTGAGTAGCAAGGTGCAAACAGTAGCAAAAATGGCACTGATCAAAGTGAATGCATAAAGCAAACTACTGCATGGACGACGTTTGGCCTATTATCTGTGAACTGGACTATGACTTGTCAGACTCTGATTCTGATGCAAGTGATCGAAAACGAATGTGAGGTTCCAGCTTCAGTTGACTGGTTCCCAGCTAATCATGATGCTGAACTGGATCATGTAGCTAATATGACTATGGCAATGTTCGCCAGGGAGGAGTTCCACTTAACAATGATAAGAAGTAGAAACCGTGATCGCTGCTGCCTCCGCCACGTGAAGACAGCTTGGCAGCAAGCCTGCCACACATTCTTGTCAAACTGGCTGCCACAGCATTCAGCAACAGACATTTTATGTTGATTTCTGTGTGAAACCATTGCTTTTCAGAAACTATTTTTTGGAAAAAATATTCAGCCCTCAAAGAGTTAATTAAAATTTAAAAGCAATACTTCACCGCTGCTAAGCCCCTCTAGCGCTGACGTCCGAGGTGCGATTACCATAAGCAAGTGCAGTGAGTGTGTACGCCTGATGAGCCAAGAATAAGGGGGAAAGATGTGTCGCGTACTCTTTGCATTATTTGACAGTAAACTATTTTCATCCATTCTATGATCTGCTTCTCACAACTGAAGGCACAGTGGCTGATGTTACCTCACTTGCTGGCCAACAATAAGCGTTACCTGGTAGGTAACTAGCCACTCACTTCACTCCCTTACGGGAATCGAACCTCGGACGTCAGCGCTACAGGCAAAGCCCCTAAAATTGCTCCACGGCGTGTGGTTCGTTTATTTGACAACATGTAGATCGGGGTAATTACGTTCCGCGCCACGGCGTGTGGTTCGTTTATTTGACAACATGTAGATCGGGGTAATTACATTCCGCGCCACGGCGTGTGGTTCGTTTATTTGACAACATGTAGATCGGGGTAATTACATTCACGGCATTCGTAGTCTGATTCACAATTTGATTGTATGGGTGGTTACCTACCAGGTAACGCTTATAGTTGGCCACCAAGTCAGGTCGAAGTGATCACTCGAGTGAAGGCAGCTTCACAAAAAAACAGATCCTTAACAAACTGTTATTAGTATATTTTCCCTCAATTTAAAAAGGTTTTGTTTTCTTCTTAATAAAAATTTAAAAGCGGTACTTCGCCGGTGCAAAGCGCGTGGATTTGACCGACTGACACATACAGACATATTCATGAGTGCAGGTACTTCGGAAAGAAAGCACCGTGTAAACCTAAAGTTTAAATTAAGTTCATAGACCTAGAAAAGGTTGCCATTCATTTGAGGCAAGATTGCTTTTCTTCTGTACAACTATACGTTGCATTCTCAAGAGTGTGCTTGCACGACTTCGGATATATATATATATATATATATATATATATATATATAATATATATATGTATGTATGTCTATATATAAATATGTAAGCTTATAAGTACTGCCTTAACTTCTCTTTAAGAAAGGAAGATGTAATGATACTTGATTTAAACGATTCCATGTCTTCCTGGGTTTGCGTAGCTTATTGTCAATATCTTTACACCTTTTTTTAAGACTTATTGACTGAAACGGGCTTTCACGAAAAAAGTTACGGCTTTGCTACAGGATACACCCTCCACAAGTTAAGCAAGTAAAAATAAAATATATATTTCTGTTTTATTTAAACCTTTTAAGTTCGTATGCATAGCCCCATTTGGCTGTTTATTTTTTTTTTTCTTTCTTCAGTAATATTTAATCTCCTTAAAGAAAAAGAACATATCCATTTTACTTTTTTTGTATCTCTTTAGTAATATTTTAGTGTAAAAGGATAACCAGTATTTAAACCTTTTATGTTACTTTATAAATTTATTTTACACAATGTTGAAAAATTAATAAGAAAGCTACATATTTTGGCAGCTGCTGCTTTAATTTTCAATGAAATGAAAAAAGCTCTCCAAGAGAAAACGTCAATGAAGAAGAAACAGTTTGCACTATCTAAAAATGAGAAACCCTCATTTATAAAAGTTTGCTGCTGATGACTTAACTGAAAATAAATGAATAGTTCCTATGTGTATAATACATATTTATCTATTTTACTTATGCCTTTATTCCAGCAACTTGCAACATCTGAGGTACAATTTCTTACATTACTTTTGTTTTTTGCAGCACAGGCAGGTGAAGTGACTTCCTCAGGGTCACACAGTGGTGTCAGTACCAGGATTTGAACTGACAAGCTCCGGGTTTACTGAAATATTACTGAAGAAAGAAAAAAAATGAAAACGGGCAAATAGGGCTATGCATACAGATGTCCATCCATCCATTATTCAACCCGCTATATCCTAAATACAGGAGCCAATAAGTAGATATGTATATATACAGTATATATATATATATATATATATATATATATATATATATATATATATATATGTGTGTATGTATGTATGTATGTGAATGTATGTATGTATATATGTATGTCTATATTTATATCTATATATATATACAGTGGAACCCCAGGTTACGAGTTTAATCCGTTCCAGAACCGAGGTCGTAACCCGATCTGCTCGTAAATCGAACAAATTTTCCCCCATTTAAAATAATGGAAATGAGATTAATCCGTTCCAGCCCTCCCAAAAAGTCCCCAAAATATCATAAATAATGGAAAAAAAACATGTTTTTAAATAAGAAACAAACATCAAAATACTGTATTAGTAAATATAGTTAAATAAAAGATAAACCAATTTAAGAAAATGTAATCTTACCTTGGCGGCAGATAACGGAGAGTTGCTGAGGAAGGAGGGAGGGAGGAGGGAGGGAGGGAGGGAAGACTGGCTGCATTTTCGGCACCTTCACATCAAAAAAACTAAAATTGAACTTTCTTAACTGTACGTACGTACATGAATTGTAAAAAAATAAACTTTCTTAACTTGAAACTTAGCCTAACACTTAACATTACGTACGTATGATTTTTTTTTTTATGCTAATCATCTGTTTTTGCCTTTTTGGCTGCACTTTCGGCACCTTCACTTATAGCAGTTTCAGTTTTAGTACAAAGATACCTATGCAACGACGTTTGCTTTTGCCTGCTTTTTAAAAGCTTACGGAAGTGAGCCAAGCAGGTGTCATCATAATTTGCTGCAGAATGACTAGTTGCAACTTTTTCTGGATGTTTCTTTTCAATGAAACTTGTAACCTTCTCCCACATTCCCAGCACTTCTTTAATTTCACTTGTCGAAATTTTCTCTGTCTCGACTTCCTCCTCACTACCGCTGATCTCTTGCAGAGCCTCTGTACGTTGCATGTCCTGCAGCTCAAGCAACTCCTGTGTTGAGAGTTCCTCCTCATGTTCCTCGACAAGCTCGTTGATATCACCCTCGTCAACCTGCAGACCCATCGACTTGCCGAGGGACACGATTTCATGCACTGGATCTACGTCGGGCACGTTGGTCTCGGTCTCGGTATCAAGACCAAATCCTTCAAAGTCCCTCACTGCAACCGCATCAGGCCATAACTTCTTCCATGCAGAATTCAGTGTTCTTCTGGTCACTTCTTTCCACGCCAGGTCAATCATGCGTAGGCATTGCACGATGTTGAAATGTTCTTTCCAAAACTCTCGGAGTGTTAGCTCCGTATTTTCTGTCACATCGAAGCATCGTTTGAACAGATGCTTCGTGTAGAGCTTTTTGAAATTGGAAATGACCTGCTGATCCATCGGTTGCAGGATTGAAGTCGTGTTGGGTGGGAGGTAGAGGACTTTTATGAATTGATATTCTTCCCGGATGTTGTCTTGGAGACCGGGCGGGTGGGCTGGAGCATTGTCGAGGACGAGTAATGCTTGCAGA